>NW_026571404.1:2498653-2519144 GCF_026225935.1 Boleophthalmus pectinirostris | reverse complement strand
TCCTCCTCTCCTTCTCTCCTCTCTCCTCCTCTCCTCTTCCTCCTCTCCTCTCTCCTTCTCTCTCCTCTTCCCTCTTTTCCTCCTCTCCTCTTCTCTTCTCCTCTCTTCCCTCTCTCTTCTTCTCTCTCTCTCTCCTCTCTCTCCTTCTCTCTCTCTCTCTCCTCTCCTCTCCTCTCCTCTCTCCTCTCTGTCTCTCCTTCCCTTCCCCTCCGCTCTCTCAGTTTCTCCCTTTCCCCCTCGCTCTCAGTTTCGCTCCTTCTCTTCCTTTCCCTGTCTCTCGTTTCTCTCCCTCTCTTCTCTCTTTCTCTTCTTTCTCTCTCGTCTCTCCGGTTCCAGAGCTGAAGTCCTTCTGTTGATTCTCGTCAAGGAGTTTGGACCACCAGAACTTTTCGATACGATACAAACCTCGATACAGCGAGTTTTCAATTCGATACGATATATTTCAAATCGATTCTGTACGGTTCAATAAAAAAATCAAATCTAAATCCTGGTTGTGACACTAAAAGTCTTTGTTAAATCACTTCTTCTTGTGTAAAGTTCAAATGAAACAAACATTTTAATCATCAAAAGTGAAAATGTCAAATGTGTCGCAAAAACGAGTTTCCTTCGTCTGAACAAACGACAAAACTGAAGCTGGAACTAAATAATAGTGTCGTATTGGCACTTTAAACCGGAGGGATTAAAGTGCTGGGTTTAAAGTGGCCATTTTAAAGTGTTGGGTTTAAAGTGTCGGGTTTAAAGTCGTCGGGTTTAAAGCGTCGGGTTTAAAGTTTCAGGTTTAAAACGTTGGGTTTAAAACGTCGGGTTTAAAGTTTCGGGTTTAAAACGTCGGGTTTAAAGTTTCGGGTTTAAAACGTTGGGTTTAAAACGTCGGGTTTAAAGTTTCGGGTTTAAAACGTCGGGTTTAAAGTTTCGGGTTTAAAACGTTTCGGGTTTAAAACGTCGGGTTTAAAGTTTCGGGTTTAAAACGTCGGGTTTAAAGTTTCGGGTTTAAAACGTCGGGTTTAAAGTTTCGGGTTTAAAACGTCGGGTTTAAAGTTTCGGGTTTAAAACGTCGGGTTTAAAGTTTCGGGTTTAAAACGTCGGGTTTAAAAACGTCGGGTTTAAAGTTTCGGGTTTAAAAAGTGGGTTTTAAAACGTCGGGTTTAAAGTTTCGGGTTTAAAACGTTTTAAACGGGTTTAAAGTTTCGGGTTTAAAACGTTTCGGGTTTAAAACGTCGGGTTTAAAACGTCGGGTTTAAAGTTTCGGGTTTAAAACGTCGTTTAAAACGTCGGTTTAAAGTTTCGGGTTTAAAACGTCGGTTTAAAGTTTCGGGTTTAAAGTTTTCGGGTTTAAAAAAACGTCGGGTTTAAAGTTTCGGGTTTAAAAGTTTCGGGTTTAAAACGTCGGGTTTAAAAAAGTCGGGTTTAAACGGGTTTAAAACGTCGGTTTCGGGTTTAAAACGTCTGGTTTAAAGTTTCGGGTTTAAAACGTCAGGGTTAAAGTGTCGGTCGTATCTGCTTCACGTCTTTAGTGCCTCCAAGAGATTCCAGATGTGATGTTGGGGAAAGTCTCATAAACGTCTCCGTCAGGGTGAGACTCGTGACCTTCACAGTTACATAACAAACAGTCATGACCAGGGCTCCGGGTCAGGACGCGGACGACTGCAAGACAAAACTACAAAAAGCACCATTACGGAACATTCTGAGTCGTCTTGGGTCATCAGTCAGATTGCAGAAGTGTGGACCTGGTTTGTGGTTCATCTCTGTCATTCTCGGGTTTATCCACATGAAACAAAAACTGGCTCAAAGTTCAGCGTCTTCAGGAGGAATAAACGAAAGTCACATGATTATTTTTTTTTCACACACAAGACTTTGATTTAAATCCCACTCGAGGCTCTGAATAAGAAATAATAATAAGAAATACATTAAAATCATAACAAATCAAAACATAAATAATCATAAAGATTAAAATTAAAAAAGAGAGACATAAATTGGAGAGAAGAGTGCGGAAATAAAAACCTTTCAGTTATTTGCACAGTTAAACAGAAATGTTTAGAGTCTGGATTTAAACAGCGTCACAGAAGAGTCTGTCTCACATGTTCAGACTGTTCCAGGTTTTAGCTGCATGAACCTGAAACTCTGACTCCCCTTGTTTAGTCGTGACTCTGGGCTAAATCATCTAAATGATTTTGTTACAGCTATAGTTTTGTTGTTTGTTTAGACCAGGAGTGTCAAACTCATTTTGTTCCGGGGGCCGTATCCAACCTACTTTGATCCCAAAGTGTCCAGATCAGAAAACTCATGTCATATAAACCCCAAAAACAGGAATAAGTTCAAATATTTGTGCAGAGAAACACAAATCTATTACAGAAATCTTTTTTAATTGATGAACTCTTTCTTTTACAAAATATTATAATATTATGAACAACCTAAAACTTTAAGAAAAATGCAATTTCAACACAAAGTTTGAACATGAACTTGTCTGTAAACAGAATAAGTCCATTTTTGTTGTAAAATCCTGCACTCGGCTCCACTTTTCTCATGTTGGACATTTTTCTGATGAGGGTGTCACGGTCAACAGTCAAAACGATCGTCCTTTAAGAGCGTTTGGAAAGAGACAAGTCTTCATTTGTGCTGCTCTGGTGGGAGGGGCCACGTACAGAGACGCTGGAGACGCTGCTGTGATAAACACCACAGAAAATTAACACCATTTTAATAGAAAATATCATTACAATATTTTAGTAGAAAATCAGTCGAGGGCCAGATTAAAGGTCTTGGAGGGCCGGATCTGGCCCCCGGGCCGTATGTTTGACACCTGTGGTTTAGAGGAAGGAAACTCGTTTATGCGACACATTTGACATTTTCACTGTTTTGATGATTAAAATGTTTGTGTTTCGTATGAACTTTGCACAAGAAGAAGTGATTTAACAAAGACTTTAGTATCACAGACATGATTTAGCCTTTATTTTTTTATTGAATCGTATCAAATCAATTTGAAATATCATATTGAATCATATCCACATCAAAGCCTGAACTCGTCAGGTCTCAGGAGCTCAGCAGGAGCAGGTCTGGTTGGGACTTGGATGGAGACGCTGGGAAAACCTGAGAAAGAACTGTCGTTGTGTCCTTAGGCAAAACACCTCACCCACTTTACCTAATATGAAAGTGGTGGGTGGGTGTGTTGGTGTTGGTTGGAGGAGCCGATGGTGCAGATTGGCAGCCTCGCTTCCATCATTCTGCCCCAGGGCAGGTGTGGCCACAGTAGTAGTTTACACCACAGACTGTGAGTGATGAATAATGAACTGTACAACACTTTGTGTGTCTTGAAAGGTGCTGTAGAAATGCAGTGATTAATTAATTAATATCGAATCTAAAGCTCGAGTATCGAGATCTGTATCGTATCGTGGCCTCTTTATCGACGTATCGGATCGGCAACTTCTGAATGACACCAGCCCCAGACGAGACTCTGATCGACTTGACTTACAGCTGATTTACTGAACAGAACAGAAAACTACAGCGGCATCTTTTTATTACGTTTTATTAAGACACATTATAACACAAACACGAACAGACCTCAATCGATTTTCTTCCACTTCTGCATTTTCTCCGTCTAAACAGAGACTCCCAGACTTCCTTCACCCCGGACACTTCCCTCAGCTCCTCCGGGACTCGAGGCGTCTGTGTCCAGATCGCTGCTCGTTCATATTGTGACGCTCATCACTTTGTCCTTTTAGAATGTTTAATTATAGTTTTGTGTGTGTGATTTGGGACATGATGTGTCACTGTGTGACTTGTATGTTTATGTAACATCCATACACACTGTGAGTTTCACATGCCCGGACGAACACTCATGTCGAAACATGCTTGCCATTTGACATCAAATAAATTAATAGCAAAGCAGATTGGAATGCCTCAGGTCTTGTCTTTTATCTTTTATTTATCCGTTATTCATCCACCTGGTGCCCGGTAACTCCGGCCCCGTTTACACGTACACGGGTATTTTTACAAACACAGACGTTTCCATTCGTTGGTTTCCTTCTTTTACACACAAATGTCGAATTCTCCTCTGAAAACCTCTAAAAACTCCATCTAGAGTGAAGATTCTGGAAAACTTAGTTTGTGTGTAAAGTGAAATAAACAGAGTTTTAGGAGCTGACGCCAAAAGTGCGAACAGTGTTTCCATTTTGCTCTGATGATGATGATGATGATGATGATGATGATGATGATGATGAAGATGAAGCGTCAGAGTCACATTTCTTCTGGTGAAACATTTTTCATGTGTTTGATTTTCACAGCTGGTGCATCAGATCCAGAGGCTCGGAGGTCGGTGATTCTGTCTCTTCTTTAACAAGAAGAACATCTGAAGTCTGTGCTGTGGCTCCTTTCAGCTTCAGGAGAGATTTGAAACTTCTTTTATTGGTTTATAAATCTCTTCATGGTCTTAGTTCTGTTTATTTCTCTGATCTGTTTTTATCACTTGAGCCTCTCAGGTCCTCAGGTCTTTAACTGTCCCAAGAGTCTAAAGGAAAACTCACGCTGAGGCGACGTTCAGTATTTACAGCCCTCGACCTGAGGACCTGAGCTTCATGTTTTTAAAAGTAAACTCAAAACTTATCTTTTCAATTTAGTTTTTTTTAATTTAAACTTTTACTTGTTTTAAAATTAAATTATTATTATATTAGTTCTAAATTAAATTAACATTACTATTTTACTTAGTCTCCAGAAAAAGTTGTAATTTTGCAAGAATAAAGTCAAAGTTAAAATAAAGTTATAATATTATGAGAATCAAGTCGTAATAAAATCAAAGTCAAAGTGAAAAATGCGGCAGAAGAAGAACCTTGTTTTTCAATATAAACAAAAAATAAGAAAACGAACAACAATTTTCTTCATTATTTGCGCCTCCGGACTGAACCAGGACTAAACCAGGACTAAACCAGGACTAACCAGGACTAACCAGGACTGAACCAGGACTGAACAGGACTGAACCAGGACTGAACCAGGACTGAACCAGGACTAAACCAGGACTAACCAGGACTGAACCAGGACTAAACCAGGACTGAACCAGGACTAAAGGACTAACAGGACTGAAACCAGGACTGAACCAGGACTGAACCAGGACTAACAGGACTAAACACCAGGACTGAACCAGGACTGAACCAGGACTAACCAGGACTGAACCAGGACTGAACAGGACTGAAACAGGACTGAACCAGGACTGAACAGGACTGAACAGGACTGAACCAGGACTAAACCAGGACTGACTGAACCAGGACTGAACCAGGACTAAACCAGGACTAAAGGACCAGGACTAACCAGGACTAAACAGGACTGAACCAGGACTGAACCAGGACTGAACCAGGACTGAACCAGGACTGAACCAGGACTGAACCAGGACTGAACCAGGACTTAAACCAGGACCACCAGGACTGAACCAGGACTGAACCAGAGGACTTTAAAACTTTCAGACTAACCAGGACTTAACCCTCCAGGACTGAACCAGGACTAAACCAGGACTTTTTTAACCAGACTTAAACCAGGACTTTTTTACCAGGACTCTTTTTGGCTAAAATTCCACTCACTGCTGGAAACAAAACCAGGTCTAAACTAAATCTAAACCAGGACTAAACCAGGTCTAAACCAGGACTAAATCCTGCTGTGTGGACGTGTCTCCTCGTCTTCTATCAATAATATTTTTTATAGAGTAAAGATCGGGTTTATTATTTTCTTTTAGCAGATAAAACATCTTATGTTACGAAGTCTTTGCTTCTCTACAACAAATCAAGTAATCCAAAGTATTCAGATTACATTACTCACTTTAAGTAATTTAATGGATTTTGTTACAAACTACATTCTGGTGTATGTAATCTGTAATCTGTAGGGGATTACATTTTAAAAGTAAACTTCCCAACACTGAATACTGGACCTTTAAACAAAACGAACTGTTCCCTAAATGAACTGTAAATCTAACCTTGACCTGATTGTGAAAAAAAGTCAAAAACAACATTTGCTTCTGTATCAGAGCCTCAAACATAAAGTGACGCTCGTGTGGCGGATCTTGTTCGGGAGAAAAAAAAAGAGAAAGTCCTTCCATGTTTCAGTATTTTCAGTACATGTATTTCTTTTCCTTCCCGACAGCGTCTCCCTCGGACCTGAATGAGACTTGGACCTGAATGAGACTTGGACTTGCCTAAACCCTGCATGAGCTGCTCTGAGTGAGATCAGTCGTGGAAAACTACCAGGAGGAAATTGTGTAATTTCGTGGGCTTTGCTTGGCCTCGGCGCTTATAGAAACATAGGCTCCTGTAGCGTCAGGGCCAGAGGGGGACTCGTGTTTTGTTAGACGCGCAGCACAGCCCGGGCATCTGACGGATCAGATTCTCATTATGTAATTACCTGAACAATGTCTGGAGATGAAGGAAAAAAAAAAAAAAAAAACGTGGAAAAAGCACAGAAAGGGGCAGTGTGCAAAAACTTGTTGAACTCACTCTGGTTTGTTGGAAAAAACAAATAAAAAACAGCAACATGGAACAAAAAGAGAACTGTAATGACAAATATTAAAGGTCCCAGATCGCACAAACTGGACTCTTGTGAGCTTCAAGTCGTGTTCTTCCTCAAAAACAAACCTGGAGTTGTGTTTGAGTAACTCTTTATTATCTCCAAAGCTCAAAATGTGGACACAACTCCAAAAAAGAACCCAAGAAGTTAAAGTATATAAGAAGACAAAATGAACATCTTTGGCTTAAAACACAACTCCAGGTCAAAGTTTAACCCTCACAGAGCAACTGTACTGCTGTATTTAACTTTATTATGACCCAGTGAAGACTGTTTAGTCTGATTCTTCAGCCGGTTTTACTTTGTTTCACTTTGTACAAACCGTGTGACCTCGCAGCATTAGGATTCGTTCGCTCGACAGTAGGCGAGGACTTTTTTTATTTAACCGATCGCTGCTGTTTGGTCGTGACGTATGTAATGCTCCAAATCTTTGACTGCCTAAGAAATCATCCCGAGTTTGTAGAGAACATTTTGTATGTGGAGCGACGACAAAGTAAAATCCCGATCCTTCGCTCAACCTCGGTTACAAATTTAAAAAGTCAACTCCAAAGTGAAAGGCTCCAACTGTTCACCAAGAAACACCTTCCACTGCAAAGAGACCAAGACGCGATGTTGCTGTAAAACCACAAGTTTTTGATGGGGTTGGAGGTTTAAGAGTGAGACCTATAGTGCAGAAAATACGGTAACTGACTGGTATTTGGTCATGACATATGCAATGCGCCAGTCACGGGTCTAACTGGTTTATTAAGCTTTTCCCAAATCCTGTGGAAAGAAGGACAATAACGTCTTTCCTCTTGATAAAATTCACCAAACTTTCTCTTTGTTCCGGCTTTAAATCCTCGATCTCAGGAATCGTTGCCAACACTGAGTGTCTGACTCTTCTCTGATTGGCTGGTGCCTGAACTCGCACCTCTGGGGTTTTTGTGAATCTAGAGCAGGAGAGACAAACTCCAATTGACAGAGGCCAAAATTTAAAACTGGGACTAACTCGTGGGCCAAACTAAATATTTATTGAAAAATGTCAACATCTGCATGTTTTCTCTTCTTTCGAGATATGTAATGTTAAACCTTTTCTTATTAAAATAAATGTTTAATGTTTAATAATAGTTTTGCTTAAATATTGAATCCAGAACAAGCAGAATATAAAATAATAAAAATAATAAATAAATAATGTTTCTATAGTCGATCTGTAGCCAGGGGGGGGGGGGCAGCTCTACTACAGATTTGATGGACATGGACAAATATAAATATATTGCTGGCCAAATTTGGCCCCCGGGCCTGAGTTTGACATGTCTGGTCTAGAGTCTTTTGATTCCTGACTTAATCACTGGGTGGCTCCAGACTGACTAAAGAACTTTACCTCTGTTCTTCATTTAACTCCAGGTTTGTTTGTGATGAGGAAACAGAAAATAGTGGATATTATGAAAAATCTATTTTTATTAAAGTGTTCGTCCAGATGTGTCCAAATGTTTTTCATCAAGGGCCACATGTCTAAACACAGAGGAAGCAGAGACTGATCGAGTGAATAATTGAAATATTTGCCTTTATTCAGGCTAAGATCCTTAAAAACAAACACTACATATTCTATATTATCTTTATCAAAGTAGATTTTCAAAAAACTTGCAGTAAAAAGTTCATTTTTTATTGATGTAAGGTCGTCTGGGCCAATTCACCTGGAAGTCTGAGGGCCAAGAAAAATTTGTCTGAGGGCCGCATTTAGCCCACGGGCCATAGTTTGGACATGCCTGTGTGAGACTATATGTCAATCTCTCACTGTTCAAACCTGCCTTATGTTTAGCTGTACGAGTCTTACGTACGAGGCTCCGCCCACAAATATACGCCACCCTCGACAATTCTCCATAAATACACAAAAACTGCACACGACGACTTCATAAACCTGACACGATGTGCTGTAGTTTCATCAGGGTAACGGGATGTACGCCCATTGTGATGACTGCGCTCTGAAGGGAGAGTGACTCAGCGTAGAGAGCAAAGAGACGGGACACAACTTCTAAAACATGTTAATACTAGTGATGTCGAGATGAAGCCCCGTGAAGCTCTGAAGCGTTCCATCCGTTTGCTCGACTCTTCAGGTGTTTCATTTGCTCCACTGCGCCATCAAGTGTCCAAAAAATGTATAACAGAGAGAGATTTAAAAAAAACAAACAACCAACATGATCATCGAGGTTCTGATGGAAAGATTTATACTGAACAAATGAACGATTAAATAGTTGAATGTTAGTGATTTCAACATAAATTGTGAATTTATTAACACGGAGTCTGTTTTCATGATGTAACGGTCGAGTTAAAAGAAAAAGGAGACACTTCACCTGATTTTTATTTTTATTTTTTTACAAGAAATATCTTCGCTCAGGGGAAACACTGTGTTGTCAAATTTGTGTATTTTGGAATATTGTTTATTTAAAGGTTGTATGGAGGATTTTTTTTTGTTTCAAATTGTCAGTGAAAGTTTAAAATACCATTACAGAGATGCAGCAGTTTTGTAATTATGATGACCAAAAAAAAAAGAATGAAAATCTATCAACCGTGGACATAATGAGGCCAGATAAACATCAGCCAATACAAAACGAGGCTCCCTCATTTTCTCTATTGGCTGTTAGGTCGTCAATCAAACTCCCTACGTTTCTAATGTAGCTGACTCGCCAGCGCGCGGGGATTACGTGGTTTATGCGGCGGTTCTTCGTGGCTTTTTTAATCTGTAGCGTCCTCGCAGTTCGCACAAAGTTTGTTGCGACGGCGGACGAGAATCCACGACCAGTTCGCCGCAAAATAAACTCGGTTTTTGAAGTCGTGAAGAGAAGGGAAAAAGGAAAACAAAACTGAGGTGAGACTTGGAGATTTCTTACAGCGACGGCGCGACTGAATCGGACGAAGGATTTTATTTCTAGACAGGTCACTTCAACGGGAATTCTTGAACGCGCACCGGCTGTAAACAAGCGTGATTTCTAGAGTAAAGAGGCGGGAGGAGGAGGTGTTTCTACTGAAGGAGCTGTGGAGGAGGAAGGTGGTGTCACACACGGACAACATTTGAAAAAGGACTGTCGCTGTATTTCTCTTCCCTTAAAAAATCCTCTATACAACCTTTAATGACTGTGCTGTTCCGCTCATTGCTATTTTGTTTGTGTTCATGCCTTTTTTGTTGTGGCTCCTTTTAAGAAAGGAATAGTTCTATCAGTTGATCATGTGACATTAAAACCAGGAAGTTCAGTAAAGCATGGCTCTGAGAGGTGTTAATCCAAACTCATCTACATACATCTTACGCCCTTGGAAGCATCGTGGGTATGTACTGTTTATTTGTTATGATATCTTCATTTGTATATTATTATTTGATGGAAAAGAGGCTGTTGGGTTGGAAAAGGAAGTTATAAGTGGATAATGTTGAATTGCTCTATAGTCATTTTGGTTCAGATGAATGGGTTTTTCTAAGGAGTATAATTGTATGTTTGGTTTTGTGTAATATTTCATTTGGAGTAACAAATACAAAAGTTATTATATGGTAGCGATATGTAGTCAATTTGTGATTGGACATACTGCATTCGTTTTGCATATCTTGTTGTGTTCATATGTAGCTGTGAGACAGCTGCAGAACATCCAGAACGCTGCAGCTCGGGTCCTGACTCGAACTAGGAAGTACGAGCACATAAGTCCTGTGCTCAGGTCTCTGCTCTGGCTCCTGTGCCTCAGAGACTTTAAAGCGTCTCTGTTTGTACAAGTGTCTCCATGGCCGAGCACCAAAGTCCATCTGTGACATGTTAGTGTCATATGAACATCTCACACTCTGAGGAGCTCAGGGACCAACTCCTGCTGGTGCCCAGAGTCACGACTAAACAAGGGGAGTCAGAGTTTCAGGTTCATGCAGCTAAAACCTGGAACAGTCTGAACATGTGAGACAGACTCTTCTGTGACGCTGTTTAAATCCAGACTCTAAACATTTCTGTTTAACTGTGCACATGACTGAAAGGTTTTCATTCCGCACTCTTCTCTCCAATTTATGTCTCTCTTTTTTAATTTTAATCTTCATGATTATTTATGTTTTGATTTGTTTTATTATGATTTTAATGTATTTCTTATTCTGTAAAGCACTTTGAATTACTTTGTGTACGAATTGTGCTCTACAAATAAACTTGCCTTGCCTTGCCTTGCCTTCATATTAGAGGTGCACATTGTGATTTACGTTTTCATGTCTGTTTCAGTTTCACCTTTTCTTGCCACGTCAATAAACCTGTGGACAACGAGATAACGTCTTCAGAGTCTTGACGTCAAGAGGGAGTTTAGCTTTAGCGATCTGTCTAGTTGTATTCAGCACATATAGCGAGAACAATGACATCATAATTACTATAAACTTTATTAGGAGATATCAGCTCAAAATGTTCCCAAACAGGGGAAAATATTCTTTTTCTTGCTGGCTCCATCGCAAAAAAAAAAAAAAAAAAAAAAAGAAACTCACAGTAAACCAACACCACAGAATGTTTTGGGGGAATCCGTTGCGTTTCTTTGGCCCTAATGTTTACGAAATCCGCGAAACACTTCCTGAAACAGGCGGTTCACGAGGCTTCGAGCGTCACCACATACGTCACCGATACAAACCTCGATACGCTTCACCAAAGTCTTCCCGGATTCCTCGGCGCGAAGCCTCGACACGGACATCACTAGTTAACTGTGAGAGACGTGATCAGTTAATATGTGGGTTTCACGTGACGTCACAGATCGACGTTTGTCAGCGCAAAACCAGACGGAGGCAGGAAGTGAACCGACTGGAGGAAAACGCCGATGTGTCGTGTCGTTTACGGCTGTGCCAGTCGTTCTAACCGAGAGAAGGAAAAGCAATTTTTATTTTAGAAGTACCGAATATAGTCGTCCACAAAGGTCAGAAATGGGAAAAGCCGTAAAAAGTGGATTACAAACCTGTTTACTGTCAGGAGGAGCAGAAGTCACTGATGCTCGTGTCTGCGGTGACACTTCAACAAAGGTTTGTTACAAAGATAAATAGTTTTTTGTGGTTTACCTAAACATAAACGAATCATTAACGACTAACAGTGTTGGGAAGGTGACTTTTAAAATGTAATCCCCTACAGATTACAGATTACACACCCCAAAATGTAGTTTGTAACAGAATCCATTAAATTATTTAAAGTGAGTAATGTAATCTGAATACTTTGGATTACTTGATATTGTACTGGTTTTAGTCCTGTTTTAGTCCTGGTTTAGTTCTGCTTTTAGTCCTGATTTAGTTCTGATTTTAGTTCTGGTTTAAGACCTGGTTTTAGTCCTGGTTTTAGTCCTGGTTTAGTCCTGTTTTTTTGTCTTGGTTTAGTTCCTGTTTTAGTTCTGGTTTTAGTCCTGGTTTAGTCCTGTTTTTTGTCTTGGTTTAGTCCTGGTTTAGTCCTGGTTTAGTTCTGGTTTTAGTCCTGGTTTAGTCCTGGTTTAACCCAAAATATGAAAACAGTAAAATCCCTCTGTGTAATCCATTTATTTCAACAAAGTAACTGTAATCCAATTACCACTCACTGAAACAGTAACTGTAACTGAATACAGTTACTCATCATTTGTACTCTGATTACATAACTCCAGTACATGTAATCTGTTACTCCCAACACTGACGACTAACGGCTGACGATGTTTGTTGACATTAAACAGTTGGGATCGAGGTCACAGTCGAACTCTCCCCCCGACCAAGACCAAAACCATCATCAACATGTAGACGGAGAAGTGAGGAGCGGGGGGAGCGGGTGTGCGGAGATTTCGTGCGCGGATGAGAAGAGCGGAGCAGGGAGAGAGGAGAGGGGAGCAGTGTGTGGATATTTGAGGAGCAGGGGGAAGAACGGATCGGGCAGTGGGGAGAGGAGCAGGAAAGGGGTGCAGAGATTCCGTGCAAATGAACTAGCTACAACACGCAGCAGCAAGTCGACTCTTTCTTTGCCTTGAAAATGACGTTTTCAGACATAGGATATCACATTCGTGTCCTGAAAAACAAGTCTTCATTTGTGCTGCTCTGTCCAGCTCTTGGAAATAAAGTGCGTTTTCACAATAAGCAGAAGTTTCCTGTCCAGGAGTAATTTGTGGACCAGTGGTTCAGTCTTTAGACCCTTCGTCTGCTTCAGTTGCGCCATCGCTTGGAATGAAAATCTCCAAGAATCACTATAGTTTGTCGACTTCTGCTCGCTTTTCCTCCTTGGCTCTAAATCTGACAATCTTTCAACGACCTCAAAAACGGACTTTCTTTTTGCGGCGAACTGCTCCTGGATTCTTGTCGCCATTGCAACAAACTTTGTGCGAACTGCGAGGAAGATATAGGTAAAAAAAAGCGCTAAGAACTGTTGCGTTGGTGGAGTAAACAGCGTCTGTGCGTCTTGCGTCTGTGGACTGTGTGACAGTCGTACGTAAACCACGTACCGGCGGCGCAGGCAAGTCAGTTACACTAGAAACGTAGGGAGTTTGATTGACAGCCTGTCAGCTCACAGATAACGAGGCAGTGTCGTTATCTATTGGCAAATGTTTAGCCCCACCACGTCCAGAGTTGATGAATTTTTATTCTCTTTTTTTTGGTCATCATAATTACAAGGCGACTGCATCTCTATAATCTATCACTGACAACTTGAAACAAAAAAAATCCTCCATACAAACTTTAAAAGTAGCCCAGATATTATCTGCCTAAGGCTTTCCCTCCCCACCTGACGATTTCTAAGGAAGCCCAATTAGGCAGCCACCCTCCCAGTCTGATAACACTGTTGGTGGATCAGGTTGGGCTGGTTGTTGGGGCTCCTACTGCTACTACTACT
Source organism: Boleophthalmus pectinirostris (assembly GCF_026225935.1). Classification (NCBI taxonomy): domain Eukaryota; kingdom Metazoa; phylum Chordata; class Actinopteri; order Gobiiformes; family Gobiidae; genus Boleophthalmus; species Boleophthalmus pectinirostris. The sequence continues at coordinate 2,505,810 of NW_026571404.1, read as the reverse complement.
ACTACTACTACTACTACTACTACTACTACTACTACTACTACTACTACTACTACTACTACTACTACTACACACTTTTTGTGTGTGGCTTTATAATAAATATCCCCTGTGGAAGAGAACCTGAATCCTTTTTGTGCCTAAAGATCTGCAACATAATACGTTGTTTTGTTTAGTTTTGTTTGGTGAACACAGCAGGTCACGTGGAATAAAAGTAACGTGGAGATTGAAATGTGGTGTTAGCAGTTCGTAGTCGTCACAGAAGTCAAATATTCTGCTTTTATGTGTTTATTTTGTGTTTGTTTTGATCCAGTCCACTTCACTCCTGCTCTGTTTATGACACAACAACACGAGAGGCTCCGAATACATGAATAAAAACTGCATTTACAGAAAAAAAGAAAAAAACTAATAAAAACAGAACAAAAGACGCACAACACACAGACAACAATCACACAACACACAAACAACAATCACACAACACACAAACAACAACACACACACAAACAACAATCACACAACACACAGACAACAAACACAACACACAGACGACAATCACACAACACACAACAACAATCACACAACACACAAACAACAATCACACAACACACAACAACAATCACACAACACACAGACGACAATCACACAACACACAACAACAATCACACAACACACAAACAACAATCACACAACACACAAACAACAATCACACAACACACAAACACAACAACAATCACACAACACACAAACAACAATCACACAACACACAAACACAACACACAAATCACACAACACACAAACACAACACACAAGACAAATCACACAACACACAAACAACAATCACACAACACACAACACAACACACACACAACACACACACACACACACACAGACAATCACACAACACACAAACGACAATCACACAACACAACAACAATCACACAACACACAACAACACACAACACACACAACAATCACACAACACACAGACAACAATCACACAACACACAAACACAAATCACACAACACACAGACGACAATCACAAATCACACACACACACACACACAACACAATCACACAACACACACAACACACACACAGACACACACATCACACACACACACACAACACACAATCACACAACACACAAACAACAATCACAACACACAGACAACAATCACACAACACACACAATCAACAATCACAACACACACACACGACAACGACAATCACACAACACACAATCACACACAACAACACACACAATCACACAACACACAGACAACAATCACACAACACACAACACACAACAATCACACAACACACAAACAACAATCACACAACACACAAACAACAATCACACAACACACAAACAACAACACACAAACAACAATCACACAACACACAACACACAACGACAATCACACAAACACACACACAACACACACACAACACAACAAACACACACACACACACACACACAACACACACACATCACACACAACACACAAACACAATCACAAACACACCAAACAACAATCACACAACACACAAACACAATCACAACAACACAATCAACACACAATCAATCAACAATCACACAACACACAACACAACAACAATCACAAACACACACACACAAACACACACAATCACACAACACACACACACACAATCACAACAACACAACACACAACAATCACACAACACACAAACGACAATCACACAACACACAAACAACAATCACACAACACACAACACACACACAACACAATCACACAACACACAACAACACACAAATCACACACACACACAAACACACAACAATCACACAACACACAAACACACATCACACAACACACACAACAACACACAACACAATCACACAAACACACAATCAACAACACACAAACACAATCACACAACACACAAACAACAATCACACAACACACAAACAACAATCACACAACACACAAACAACAATCACACAACACACAAACAACAATCACACAACACACAACAACAAACACAATCACACAACACACAAACCACAATCACACAACAACACGGACGACAATCACACAACACACAAACAACAATCACACAACACACACAGACAACAATCACACAACACACAACAACAATCACACACACACAACACACAACACAAATCACACAACACAAATCACACAACACACAACAATCACACACACACAAACACACACAACACACAACAACACTCACACAACACACAACACACATCACACAATCACACAACACACAAACACATCACACAACACACACAATCAACACACAACAACAACACACACACACAAACACACAACAACACAAACACAATCACACAACACACAACAATCACACAACACACAAACAACAATCACACAACACAAACGACACACTCACACACGACAACAATCACACACAACACACAGACAACAATCACACAACACACACAATCACACAACACACAGACAACAATCACACAACACACAACACACACACACACAACAATCACACAACACACAACAAATCACACAACACACAAACAACACACGACAACAATCACACACACACACAAATCACACAACAACACACAACACACACAACAAACAATCACACAACAACAACAACACACACGACACACAACAATCAACAATCACATAACTCAATAAGAGCCCCGGGGAGCAGGTGTCCGAAAAGTGCGACGGCTGCACGTACGTCTTCGTCTCCGAGCTCCGGTCTTTTCCCCGCGGTCACTCGGGGCCACACAGAAGGACCTCCGAGTACATTCAGTGAGTCCTGGTTCTGTTTTAGTCCTGGTTTAGTCCTGGTTTAGTCCCGAGTTCTTGTAGAATCGGTGTCTGACGTAGTAAATTATGTTAAATTTCTCCACTTCGAGGATTAACTTTTCGTCGTCCATCATGAACCTTTCCTTGGACACAGTGCGCGTTGTTTACGTCATCGTCTTGACTTTGGTTAAGTTATTTTGAAAAGGCATTGGACGTTTATTTTGACACCGTGTGTTTATTTCCTGTCTTTCCCCTGCTAAAAACCTTGGAGACGCGGCGTTGACGCTGCAAAATTAGAACTCCAACCTCTGGAGCAGCGTCAGCGTCAGACGCTCGTTGGACGTGTGCATGACTCTGTGGATGTTCCACTGTCAGACCGGTTCTAAAGCAGCGCGTCTGCTGCTCGTGTGCTGTGCTGCTGCACTTCGGTGTGAATTGGGGGTGACCTGTGTTCCAGTGAGTCATTTCCTTTAGTCCCACAGAAGTTGAACCACATCAGCGACACAAGAGCTGTTTTATTCTTCGCTTAGTTTATGCAAATGAGTCATGAGGTTTTAAGTTTAGTTCCTTATGCAGATCTGCGTTAAACACATTATAATGTCAAACGGGCTGAGTGTTTATGTTTATATGTCATAAAGTTGAATTTATTTATGCAGATTAGTGCAAATAGTAATAATAATGATGATCAATATATAATAATATAATATTATTATACAATATAAAAATGTTAATGATTAATCGATAATTGATCATAAATTCTCCCGACAATTGATTTAGAAAATGTAATCGAATGCCCGTCCCTAGTCCCAATCACAGACGAGTTCCTCATGAATATTAAAGAGCCGAGCCTCCGTGGAGCTGCCTGTGTCCTGGAGGAATCTAAACAAACACAAATTGCACAAACTCACTCGTGCACAACCCTGAACCGAAATGTCTGGCGTGTTTACATGAATACACCCCTAGAACAAACAAACACACAGCTTTATTTGAGTTCAAAACACTCCCCAGCACTAATCTGATCTGGAGCCTTTTTAGACAATGTTCTTGTTTGTAGAAGTTCGTGCTCCGCTCCAGGTTCACGGTGAAAAGCAAATCAGTAAATGAATGAAACATTAAAAACACAGTGAAAGTGAAACATGAAGTGAAGCATGAACACAAAAGAACATGTCATGGTTTTATTTGAGCTCTTTACATATTTGGAGACACTTTCACTTTCACATTTCCTGTTTTACACTGAACTCAAACTCGTCACAGAAACTGACAGATCAGAACCTCAGCTGAACTTCCTGAATCCTCCTCAGCCAATCAGAACCATTTTTACATTCAGCTGTTTAATTTTGCATATTAACCCCTTAACACCAAAAATATGTCACAAACCGTTTGGCTCAAGATATAAACCAACATAACAACATAACAACCTGTGTGTCGTCCGTTCATTTGTTTTTCAATATAAAACCAAAAAAAGAAAATGAAAAAACAACAGTTTTCTTCGTTATTTGTCTCCAAAACCAAAATGAAAAAACGGATAACGATTAGTTTTTTCATTTTTTCGATTTTGTGTTTAAATGAAAAATGGAAAAAAGGGATAACGGCCGTTTCCTGTTTACGTGACTTCTGTGACTGCGATGTCGGACTTTTGCACCACATAAGGACTGAACCAGGACTGATCCAGGTCCGGGACTGAGACCGGGACCAGAGCGGGACTGAGACCAAGACAAGACCAGGACCAGGTCGGGACCAGACCAGGACTGAGACCGGAACTGAGACCGAGACCAGGCCGGACCAAGGCCGGGACCAGACCGGGAACAGACCGGAGGCTCAGAGCCCACAGCAGGGCCGGAGCTCGAAGCTGAGGCTCGGACCCTGCGGAGGTTCAGAGTCAAAGCTCGGAGTCCACTCTGGTCCCGCTCTGGTCCCGGTCTCAGTCCCGCTCTGGTCCCAGTCTGGTCCCGGACCTGGATCAGTCCTGGTTCAGTTCGTACGCAGTGCAAAAGTCCGACATCGCAGTCAGAAGTCATGTAAACGGGAAACGGCCCTTATCCGTTTTTTCCATTTTTCATTTAAACACAAAATCGAAAAATGAAAAAACGAATCGTTATCCGTTTTTTCATTTTGGTTTTGGAGACAAATAACGAAGAAAACTGTTGTTTTTTCATTTTCTTATTTTGGTTTTATATTGAAAAACGAATGACACGTAAACAGAAAACTGTGGGAGACTCTGCGCTGCACTGGCTCCGGGATCGTGGTCGCGCTCGTGCACGAGTTTCAAATGCACAATACTGTGGAGAATAATGAGTGGAATAAACAGCCCTTCTCCCTGTTTTGGCAAAACCAAACACTTAAATGCACAAATCTGAAGGTCATTCTTCTATGTACGTGGATTTTCTGATCAAACACTTCTTCAAACTCTGTTCGCTTCTGCTCCTCTCCACAAGTGTCGTCTTTTCCCCGTGTCTCCAGACTTTGTTTAGATCAGAAGTGTCAAACTCATTTTGTTCCGGGGGTCGTGTCCAACCGACTTTGATCCCAAAGTGTCTGGATCAGAAAACTCATGTCATATAAACCCCAAAAATAACAATAAGTTCAAATATTTGTGCAGAGAAACACAAATCTATTACAGAAATCTTTTTTAATTGATGAACTCTTTCTTTTACAAAATATTATAATATTATGAAACAACCTGAAACTTTAAGAAAAATACAATTTCAACACAATGTTTTAACAATAACTTGTCTGTAAACAGGAATAAGTCCATTTTTGTTGTAAAATCCTGCACTCGGCTCCACTTTTCTCATGTTGGACATTTTTCTGATGAGGGTGTCACGGTCAACAGTCAAAACGATCGTCCTTTAAGAGCGTTTGGAAAGAGACAAGTCTTCATTTGTGCTGCTCTGGTGGGAGGGGCCACGTACAGAGACGCTGGAGACGCTGCTGTGATAAACACCACAGAAAATTAACAAGATTTTAATAGAAAATATCATTCAAATATTTTAGTAGAAAATCAGCCGAGGGCCAGATTAAAGGTCTTGGAGGGCCAGATCTGGCCCCCGGGCCGTATGTTTGACCCCTGTGGCGTAGAGTTTACAGGAGGTCTCGAGTTGGCGTAGAGTTAAGCAAAGTGCCACGCTTTAGTCGAGGTTCATAAATACCACGGTTGGCGTAGAGAGCTTTATAAATGTGGTTCCTGATCTAAACCAGTTCTAAACCAGGTCCAGGGGCGTGCACTAGTCTACGTGCGCTTGTTCTGACACAGCTCCAGGTCATTCTAACAACATTCATGAAAGGTTCTACTCTGTCCTGTCAATGCAACTTTTTTAGTTTTGAGATTAGTTTTCATATCGATTCGGATCTAAATTTCGATACTTCACCAGCTTCTGACCGATCCACTGAAAAGTCCAGGTCTCCTGGAGGATCTCCACAAACCCACACATATGATGACACAGACTCATGCAGATGAAAACATGGTGTGACTTGCAAAACAGTTAAGATGTTTGTGTTGAACAGCCAATGCAAACGAGTTTACACGTCAAGAAAGAATGTTCTGCAGGTGCCAAGAGAAGAGAAACTTATGTAATAATAATATTTTAAAAACGACAACGTGGTCATGTAACACAGCAGAGGTTGAGTTAAGTTAGGACTTTTATAGAGTCAAAACGATCGAAAAACAGACGCCAATCGATAATAAAACTAGTGCACACCAATAAGTGTCAGAGCATTTATGAAAATAGAACAATAATCAAATATGCAGATGATTGTGTCATTGTGAACTCGCTTCACAAAAATGAAAACCAACATGGGCCAGTTGTTGAGGACTTTGTAAAATGGTGTGAAGAGTCAAATCTGCACCTAAATGTTTCCAAAACGAAGGATCTGATTATCGACTTTCGAAGGCGAGCGCCTCAGTGTGACGTCACAGAGATAAAGCGGCCGTCAGTTGAGTGTGTGACTCTTATAAATATCTTGGAACAATCATTGATTCAAAATAGAGTTTTGACGATAGTTGTTCTGGTGTGTGTAAAAGAGGCACCAGCACCTTCACTGTCTGAGAAAGTTTTCCTTTTACCGTGTAGACAGAACCACGATGACACTGTTTTATAAAACATTTATGGAATCAGTTTTAACGTTTTCATTGGTCTCGTGGTTTGGGAACATTTCTGCTAAAAACAAAAACTCTCTGATTCAGTCGGTTAAATGGGCGAGTGGTGGTTGTTCGTTCTCAGAGCTGCTGGACTCGAGACACTTACAGACGACGTCCCAGAGGATTTTAAAAGACGTGAAACATCCCACTAAACTCAGTTTCAGCTGCTTCTCTCTGGTCAGAGGTTTTTAGTCCCAAGATCTGGAACAAATCGTTT
>NW_026571404.1:2345129-2498153 GCF_026225935.1 Boleophthalmus pectinirostris | reverse complement strand
AAGACGTCTGAACCCTCACACTCGATTTTGACGTTAAAGAAAAGACTCTAGTGCTGATTTTTAGATCCAAATGATGATTTTAAGAGCGTTTTTTTAGTCGATATTGTCATTTTCAACTCAAAATAGTAAAAACATTCGTTCGTAGTCAAAGAAAACTCAACAATGTTCAGGAAAAGTTAAGTTTAACTCCTCAAAAACAGACCTGGACTTGTGTTTTGTTCCATTCGCACATGTTTAATGCACAAATTCTTCACATTTGAAAGCAGTTTTATTATCTACACGTCAGAAGACGTAGACAGACTTTGAACTTTTCGAACTACTGTGTCCCTTGTCCCAACAGATTTATCCAAAGACAGTGATTTCTCAGTTTATACAAGAAAAAGTCTCTATTTTTGACCAATCTGGATCCTTAAGCAGCTTTTCTGTATTTTACCAAAACAAATGACAGTTTATGTTTCTCTTTACTGTTGGCAGGATCAGATTGGTCAAAAATAGAGACTTTTCTTGTATAAAACTGAGACAAATCACTGGTTTTGGATAAATCTGCTGGGACAAGGGACACAGGGTTCAAAAGTTAAGTCTGTCTACGTCTTCTGAACTGTAGAGAAGCTTTCAAATGTGAAGAATTTGTGCGTTAAACATGTGCGAATGGAACAAAACACAAGTCCAGGTCTGTTTTTGAGGAGTTAAACTTAACTTTTCCTGAACATTGTTGAGTTTTCTTCGACTACACGGTGTAATAAACAGATATTTTTACTATTTTGAGTTGAAAATGACAATATTGACTAAAGAACAGCTCTTAAAATCGTCATTTGGATCTAAAAATCAACACTAGAGTCTTTTCTTTAGCGTCAAAATCGAGTGTGAGGGTTCAGACGTCTTTAAGAACCTAACTTTTCCTGAACATTGTTGAGTTTTCTCCAAGCACACGTCCGTTTAAGTGAGTTTAAAATGACAATAACGCTTTAAAAAACACTCAAAATCATCATTTCGATACTAAAATCAGCCCTGAGTCTCGAGTCTTTTCTCCAGTGTCAAAATCGAGTATCTTGACGACAGGAAGTTTGAGCTCCTTGGTTTTAATCACACGGGTTAATGAGTGACTTTTTTATTGGGCGACTGAACAAATACTGGAGCCGCTTCGGCCGCTCTGATTGGCCAGAGATTAAACATTATTCTAATAGTGATTAAACATTTAAACAAACCTTTAAATTGTTTTGTACAGACTTATCTAGAACACTTCTCGATCTGCGTAAAAATGACACAATCTTAAGTACTTTGAGTAGCCCGGTATTTTTCAAGCACAGTTCATTTTACTTTTAATTGAGTATATTTTGTACTTTTACCTGAACTTGTATTTTAAAAGTCTTATATTTCCGCAAAATGAGACAAGATACGAGATTTTAACGGAATTTCTAGGAGTGTAACGGTACAAAAATCACAGTTCGGTACGTGGTTTGGTTCATTTTTGGTACATTATGAAAACCATTTGTGTTTTTATTAAATTTAATTATAATATTTTTAATATATGGCTCCAGTCAAGTGGTAACGGAGGGAAACAGGGTCAGATTTTTGACATTCAAATGTCTCTTATTCAGAAACTAGAGGAACTATTGAAATAAGTAAAGTATCAGAATGTAGGAAAGAGTTACACTCCAACAGGGTCAAGTTAAACCTGTGAGATTCTTTCAAGTTCAAGACAAAAAATGTAAAAACTCATGTTGGTAACGGAGGGAATGAAATATGCAGCACTTTTTGGTCAATAAATCCAAACAGTGATAACTCTTGGTTCTCACTTACATATCCTTAACAAACTGGTTTGAATATTTGCTTCATATATAGTTTTCTACCATATGAAAAGTACAAAGATTAGGTTTTGAAAAACTTTCGTTTACTACCTTTTTGACTAACATGAGATTTTTTATTTTTGTTAAGGAAACGTACATGTTGGTTTAAAAATGGAACCGAAAACAGGTCAACAGTTTCATAAACTCGAGTACATATGTATCTGTTCAATACATTTTTATATCAGATGAATCAACATGAATTTTTGGACCTTGCTGTTTACTTCTGCTTGACCAGGCCCATTATACAAACGGGAAAATAAAATAAATGCAAAATGCTGCTTGGTAAAACTAATAAGTTCAATTAAATTTTCTCAAATAAGCAACAAATGTATGAAATATTATAAAAAAAAATAAATTTCATTGTAAACAGTAAACAAAACGTTTCAAAAAGTAAAGTGCAGCACAAACAGTTCCAGCATGAACTTTTACTCAATCTTTAGATTTTTGGCCAGAAAAAAACACTTGTCGACATCGTCTGGAGTAAGAGCAGATCTGCTGGGAAGATTCTATGTCGACCAAAGTGAGGACCGTGATGCGACGATCGTAGTTTTTCAAGGATTCACGTGGTTTTTCGAGGGACGTGCTCACGGCGGGGGGCAGTTGTTGTGAAGGCGGTCGCTCTAACTATAAAGCGCTGCGGGAAACACTCCTGCCACAATCACAGACGAGTTTCCTTGTGAATATTAAAGAGCGGCGCCTCCGTGAAGCTGCACATGTAGTGGAAGAATGTAAACACACATGAATTGCACAAATTCACTCATGCACAGCCCTTCACTGAACAGTTCGGCACAAATACATGAACCATTACATCTCTAGTAATTCCCAGTATATAACCTTCACGGTTGAGTTTACAATTTTGTTTCATTTCATTTTTCCGTTCTAGTACGTCTTTTTGGAACATTAAAAGATGTAACTCACCAACACGTCATCCTTTTTTGTCCAATCCAAACGTAAACACTTGGGAAAAAAATCTAACAAGATCATTTTTCTCTTGTGGCGATTTTGTCTTGCGAGATTCACCCCGAGATTCTAGTGAAGGAAACACAGTGGAGCACTTCCTGTTTTACCAGGTGGAACAGAGTGTTAATTAAACATGTGTGAATGAAACAAAACACAACTCCAGGTTTGTTTGTGACGAGGAAACGACATTAGAACAGATCAGAAAATCGTGTAACATGTAAATTGTAGGTTTTGTATTAAAGATCAGTGTTTGGAGTGTAATTTGTTGCTTTTTGCTGTAACGCAGTAATGTGGCATTACAGGAAAAAATTTTAATATTTTCTCGGTACAAATGTGAGTAACGGGCGCTACAAAGCTTTTTTAACCTGGATTGAAGTGGTGGGTTTTTCGTTTTTTCTTCATACAAATTCGCTAAAATCACGGCGATATCAGCAGTGATGAAACACCGGAGATGCGCCCGTGTAGACCGTCAGGTGACCGCAGGCGAACACAACCCTAACACAACTCTAACACAACACTACCACAACACAAACACTAACACCAACACACAACACACAACAGTAACACAACTCCTAACTCCAGTGAAGCAGAGCAGCAGAGACTTTGTGTAAAACCAAAATTCAGTTTGTTGTAAATTAGATTTTTTCTGAATTAATCAAATCAAAATCAAACATGTGCCCTTTTAATACTTTATTTTCTTCTCAGAAACAGACCTGAAGTTGTGTTTTGTTTCATTTGTTTCACACACAAACCCTGCACATTTAGGCTCAAGTTCTTCTCTCAGACAGAAAACGCTCTGTTCCAACTTGTGATGTCATGTGGTGGTACAGAAAGAAAACCAGAGGTGGGACTGAATCGTTTTGCGAGTCTCGAGTCTTTGACCTCAAGTCCGAGTCAAAGACAGGCAAGTCCGAGTCGAGTCTCGAGTCACTGGTCCATAAGTCCAAGTCAAGTCCAAGTCGTCTGTTTTGAGCTTCAAGTCATTTCAAGTCTTTAAACCAAAGCACCAAATAAAGCTTAGATTTTTGCAATTTATATGAATTTTAAGTAAAATTGTACTTGGTCATGGAACATTTATATTTGAGTATTTATATAAAAGTTGTAGAAACGCAATTTTTTTCTTTTTAAATGTTTTGAAAAGCTCCTAGACTGAATCATTACAGTCAGAACAGAAAGAATAAAGATTTAAAAGAGTTTAATAACAGTTATTTTGTCACATAGTGTCTGTAGTTTCTTCTGTTTTACTGTATTGTACTGTAAATACTGCAGTACTTTTGAGAATACCACATCACAGTACTTCAGTTTCATTCAAAGTAACAAATGGACAAGGACATGTTCCAGTTTATTCCTGTAAAATTAATGCAAAGAGAAAAGTCTTCTCAAATCACAGGCCTCAAGTCCGAGTCAAGTCCCAAGTCAAACAGAGACAAGTCCAAGTCGAGTCTTGAGTCACTGGACCATAAGTCCAAGTCAAGTCCAAGTCGTCTTCAAATCATTTCAAGTCTTTAAACCAAAGTAACAAATAAACCTTAGATTTTAGCAATTTATATGAATTTTAAATCAAATTATAGTTGGTCATGGTATTTTTTTTAGTATAAATATTTATATAAAAGTTGTAGAAATGCAAATTTTTCCTTTTTAAATGTTTTGACAAGATCTTAGTGTGAATCATTACAGTCAGAACAGAAAGAATTCAGATTTAAAAGAGTTAATAACAGTTATTTTGTCTTGTAGTTCTCTGTAGTTCCCTCTGTTTTACTGCATTGTTCTGTAAATACTGTAGTACTTCTGAGTATCGCAGTACTTCAGTTTCATCCAAAGTACTAAACAGAAGTGGAAGGGACATGTTCCAGTTTGTTTCTGTAAAATTCAGCTCCACATTTACCAAGTGTAAAGAGAAAAGTATTTTAAAAAAAACATATGTTCAGGAGAAGCAGAAAAAAAGTGAAAGTGAAGGTTCATGTTCTTTGTAGTTCTGCTCGTCTCTTTTACTATATTGTACTGTACATTACTGCATTGTACTGTATTTTACTGTAGTACATTTGAGGATACCATCTCAAAGTACTTCAGTCTGACTCAAGCAAATCCCACCTCTGCAGTTCTTCGTTGTAACGGAGAATATCTCAGTGTACTTTTACTCGAGCGTGGATTTTAAGTCGTCTGTCCACTTCTGCGTTTAATGAGTCTCTGAGCTGGTCCTGGGACGGTCCACGTTTAGGCCTGGTTTAGTCCTGGTTTAGTCCTGGTTTAGTCTTGGTTTAGTCTTGGTTTAGTCCTGGTTTAGTCTTGGTTTAGTCTTGGTTTAGTCCTGGTTTAGTCCTGGTTTCGTCCTGGTTTCGTCCATGTTTAGTTCTGGATTTGTCCTTGTTTAGTCCTGGTTTAGTTCTTGTTTCGTCTGGTTTAGTCTGGTTTAGTCCTGGTTTGTCCTGGTTTAGTCTTGGTTTAGTCCTGGTTTAGTCTTGGTTTAGTCTTGGTTTAGTCCTGGTTTAGTCCTGGTTTCGTCCTGGTTTCGTCCATGTTTAGTTCTGGATTTGTCCTTGTTTAGTCCTGGTTTAGTTCTTGTTTAGTCCTGGTTTAGTCTTGGTTTAGTCCTGGTTTTGTACTGGTTTCGTCCTGGTTTAGTCTGGTTTAGTCTTGGTTTAGTCCTGGTTTTGTCCTGGTTTACTCTACAGAAAGAGCTCCACTGTGTTTTTAAACTCCACACAGCTTCAGTAGAATCGTCTGGATCATTTCAGACGTTGAACTGTGAATCGTTCCTGAACAAAAGGTGAGAGGAGGCGCTGAGTGAGACGTGGAGGTGGAGGTGGAGCGTGTTTGGTTTGAGAGCAGCTCGGCCTGAGTCTGCGGTTTGTGTGTCAAACATGAAACTCGATGTTTCATTCACACATCGTGATGAGGAAACGAGATTACACCAGATCCGAAAGAAAGAGAGAAAGAAACAGAGTGTGGGTCCTTGAAAAAGTCACTGCGCTGTGAGAAGAGCAAAATGAAAAAGTACCTGAAGTCTCCAGAGCGCAGTGACTCAGATGTGTGTGTGTATGTGTGTGTGTGTGTGTGTGTGTGTGTGTGTGTGTGTGTGTGTGTGTGTGTGTGTGTGTGTGGGCAAAGAGGAAAGTGAAAGCCACGTGCTTTTAGTTACCCATTCCTCTTTAGTGTGTGTGTGTGTGTGTGTCTCTGTGTGTGTGTGTGTGTGTGTCTCTGTCTGTGTGCATGTGTGTGTGTGTACGTGTGTGTGTGTGTGTATCTGTGTGTGTGTGTGTGTGTTACAGACATAGTCCCCAGTGAGATTCATATCAGTCACCTCTTACTGCTGCAGCTGCACCACTGCACTTTTATTCTACTGCACCAGTGCAAGTACTACACTACTGCACTACTACACTACTGCACTACTGCACTACTGCAATACTTCAATACTGCACTACTACACTACTGCACTACTACACTACTGCAATACTTCAATACTGCACTACTACACTACTGCACTACTGCAATACTTCAATACTGCACTACTACACTACTGCAATACTACAATACTGCAATACTGCACTACTACACTACTGCACTACTACACTACTGCATACTTCAATACTGCACTACTACACTACTGCACTACTACACTACTGCAATACTTCAATACTGCACTACACTACTGCACTACTACACACTACTGCAATACTACTCACTACTACACTACTGCAATACTTCAATACTGCACTACTACACTACTGCACTACTACACTACTGCAATACTACTGCACTACTACACTACTGCACTACTGCAATACTTCAATACTGCACTACTACACTACTGCACTACTACATTACTGCAATACTGCACTACTACACTACTGCAATACTGCACTACTACAATACTGCACCAATGCAAGTACTACACTACTGCAATACTTCAATACTGCACTACTGCACTACTACAATACTGCACAACTACAATACTGCACAACTACACTACTGCAATACTGCCATACTGCACTACTGCACAACTACACTACTACATTTCTGCAATATTGCACAAATGTACTACTGCAATACATCAGTACAACACTTCTGTACTACTACACTACTACTCTACTGTAGTACTGTACTACTACATTACTACACTGCACTACTGCACTGTTGTACTACTACACTACACTACTGTACTACCACACTACAACATTACTATCTTACTACACTACTACACTACTGCAATACTACACTACTACACTACTGCAATACTACACTACTATACTACTGTACTACTACACTACTACACTGCTGTACTACTACACTACTGAACTACTGCAATACAACAAGTCTGCACTGCTACACTACTACATTACTACATGACTACACTGCTGTACTACTGTACTACTGTACTACTTCAGTACTGCACTTCTGCACCACTGCACTCAGGTTAGTCACTTTCTTTGTTCGCGCAGGTAAATTTGTTTTGCAGATTTGAGCGGCTGGTTTCACATTTCACATTTGATTCATCCACATGATGAACAATAAACACGAATAAAAACACAAATAAATAAATCAAATATAAAGTGTCACAAAGAGTGTCACTCCAGAGAAAACCACTTTGCTCCATAAACAATTAGTTCAGTTCATTCATCACACGTGGCTAAAATCACAATAAAAACTAATGATTTTTAAAAGACAAATGTACTCAAACTGATAGATAAATAGATTACAATTACAACTACAACTACTTTTCTGCACTACTACAATACTGCAATACTACACTTCTGCAGTACTACAGAGCACAGACCGTCCTCTCTGTGTTTGCGTCAGTTTCTCATTTTGTGCAGTTTTCTCTTCACGTTAAAGTGTTAAAATGTGGATTTTTAGGCAGAAAATCGACCAAAATTAAAAATCAGCTTATGCTCCAGATTTATATATTTTATTTTTAATTTAATTTAATTTAATACAATTTAATTTAATTAATTTTACTTTATTTTTTATATTTTTTATTTTGTTTTATTTTACTTTATTATTTTTTTATATTTTTAATTTGATTTCATTATTTAATTTTATTTCATTTTAATTTTAAGTTATTTTATTCAATTTATTTATTAATTTTATTATAAATTTTATTCAATTTATTTTTTATTAATTTTATTTTATTTTTTATTAATTTATTTATTTTGATCTGCACTGGAAAAAAATCAATATCTTGTTAAATTAAAATGACTTAAATGTCTTAAAAGTGCTTTTTCATTCATTAATTGGTTTTGCGTATTACATGTGATTAATTGTGATATTTTATTATTTTAAGACAAATTTTAATGAATTCATAAATAGTTTTTGATTGCTAAATAATATATAATATAATATATATCTGTGAAGCAACAGGAAGCTCTGTGGGGTTTGTGTGTGTGCGCTCGTCTGTGACACCTCAGGCACCAGACCTGGCACTGTGCCACCACTCATGCCACCCCATACCAACACATTACCACCCATACCCATCATGCCACCCCATACCAACACATACCACCCACCCATCATGCCACCCATACCAACACATACCACCCCATACCAACACATACCACCCCATACCCAACATACCACCCCATACCAACATATACCACCCCATACCCAACATACCACCCCATACCAACACATACCACCCCATACCCAACATACCACCCCATACCAACACATACCACCCCATGCCCCCCATACCAACACATACCACCCCATACCCAACATACCACCCCATACATATACACCCCCATACCAACACATACCCCAACATACCACCATACCCCATACCATACCCACCCATACCACCCCATACCAACACATACCACCCCATACCCAACATACCACCCCATACCAACACATACCACCCACAAACATACCACCCCATACCCAACACAACATACCACCCATACCACCCATACCCAACATACCACCCCATACCAAACACATACCCACCCCATACCCAACATACCACCCCATACCATACCACCCATACCACCCATGCCACCCCATACCACCCCATGCCACCCAATACCACCCCGTACCACTGCATACCGTCCATACCACCCCATACCACCCCGTGCGCTATATACCACCCCATACCACCCATACCAACACATACCAACCCATGCCACCCATACCACCCCATACTATCTCGTGCCACCCCATGCTTCCCATACCAACACATACCACCCATGCCACCCCCATGCAACTCCATTTTTAGCAGCAGAATGTCATTTTCACTTCAGATAAACTCTGTTTCGTGTTTCTCCGCTCGAGCTCTGGTCTCGTTCTGATTCGAGCTCTGGTCTCGTTCTGATTCGAGCTCTGGTCTCGTTCTGATTCGAGCTCTGGTCTCGTTCAGATTCTCTGTTGAGGAAAGCTCAGATTTTGTTCTGTCCATGTGATGTTTGTGGAATCAGTGGTTCAAATCTAGTTTCACTTTGACGGTTTTGAACACAGAGCAGCGAACGGCCCAGACGTTCTGCTCAGGATGATGTCATTTAAAAGTAAAACAAACTCCCACACAGCTCCCTTTTTTTTTTTTTTTTTTTTTTTTTTTTACCGTAAACCCTTTAAGGAACTGAAGTCGTGTTCATTTTGTGCAGTTTTCTCTTCACGTTAAAGTGTTAAAATGAGACCTGGTTTAGTCCTGGTTTAGTCCTGTTTCAGTCCTGGTTTAGTCCTGGTTTAATTCTGCTTAAACCTGTTTCAGTCCCGGTGTAGTCCCGGTGTAGTCCTGGTTTAGACCTGGCTTAGTCCTGGTTTATTCCTGGTTTAGTTCTGATTTAGACCTGGTTTAGTCCCAGTTTAGACCTGGTTTAGTTCTGTTTTAGACCTCTTTTAGACCTGGTTAAGTCCTGGTTTAGTCCCGTTTTAGTCCTGGTTTAGACCTTGTTTAGTCCTGGTTTAGTCCTCATGGTTCAGTCCTGGTTTAGAACTGGTTTAGTCCTGGTTTAATCCCAGTTTAGACCTGGTTCAGTCCTGGATTTAGTTCTGGTTTAGTCCTGGTTTAGTCCTGGCTTAGTCCAGTCGTGGTTCAGTCCTGGTTTAGTTCAGGTTTAGTCCCGGTTTTGTCCCGGTTTAGACCCGGTTTAGACCTGGTTTAGTCCTGGTTTAGACCTGGTTTAGTCCTGGTTTAGTCCAGTCGTGGTTCATGTGTTTTCGTCTGTGGTTTATGTAGATGATTTTGACTCCGTTAACGTTCGTGTCGCGTCGTTCACGTCATAAATCTCGTCCCCCCACTTAAAAAAATCCCCTCCGCACCAACTGTCGAGAGAAATGACTCAAAGGAAACCACCAAAGGAAGGAAGGAAGGAGTAAACCTGCGGGAGGCTTCGGGAGGAAACGCCACAGAAAAGAATCAAACTTTATCGGTCTCAGTGAGGAGTTTAGATCCTCCGTGGGCAGGACTTCCTCGACCGTTTCCCGCAGAATCGAGGAGAAGGAAGCAAGGAAAGAGAAACAATTCATGATTTCCAACTAAGAAGTCACATATTAAACCTAAAAAGTGACCAAACTGGGCTTTTTTCCACCAATTTCTTTTGGTAAAATCTTAAATCTAATGAACGTAACTGTGTTTTAGTAAAAGGCA
Source organism: Boleophthalmus pectinirostris (assembly GCF_026225935.1). Classification (NCBI taxonomy): domain Eukaryota; kingdom Metazoa; phylum Chordata; class Actinopteri; order Gobiiformes; family Gobiidae; genus Boleophthalmus; species Boleophthalmus pectinirostris. The sequence continues at coordinate 2,487,764 of NW_026571404.1, read as the reverse complement.
TAGATCAAACTGTCACTTTAAACGTTTTGAAGTGTAGAATAATCTTATTTTGAAGTTAAATTACTCTTACTTCAGAACTTTTTTGTCTTCTTTAAAACCTCTGCTCGATTTCTGGTCACTGAAAACTTGATTTGAAGTTTATTTTACAGTAAAACGACTCTTAAGATTCCCCAGAACCAGACGAAAACCCAAGTCACGTCTCATTTCTCTTTGCTCACTTTTTCTCCTTGATTTTTCGTTTTTCAGCTGTCGATCGATTGTGTCGTATGAAGCCGTGTCGCGAAGAAAACCATAAAATCGAGGCTTCGGGAGCAGACGTCAGAGAAAAGAATCAAACTTTATCGGTTTCTGTGGGACTTCCTCGCCCGTTCCCCGCAGAATCGAGGAGAAGGAAGCGAGGAAAGAGAATCGAGACTTGGCCGACCAATTCTCGGTCGTGATGTCATGATTTCCAACCAAGAAGTCAAAATTTACACCTAAAAAATGACCAAACTGAGCTTTTTTTCCCACAATTTCCTCGCCCGTTTCCCGCAGAAGCGAGACGCTGCCAGTGATTCCTAAAAATCCAAAAGTATCCACTATACCAACTTTCAAGTTCATAATCTTTGGAAAAGGCGCAAAATTCAGTTTTTTGTTATCAGTATCTTCTGAAAACCACTTCCTCAGTTGTTGCTGTTTCAACGTTTCTCTTTCCTCGCTTCCTTCTCCACGATTCTGCGGGAAACGGTCGAGGAAGTCCTGCCCACAGAGGATCTAAACTCCTCACCGAAACGATAAAGTTTGATTCTTTTCTCTGGCGTTTCCTCCCGAAGCCTCGATTTTGTGGTTTTCTTCGGGACATCGCTTCATACGACACAATCGATCGACAACTAAAAAACGAAGAATCGAGGAGAAGGAAGCGAGGAAAGAGAAATGAGACGTGACTTAGGTTTTCGTCTAGTTCTGAGGCATCTTAATAGTCATTTTACTGTAAAATAAACTTCAAATCAAGTTTTCAGTGAGCAGAAATCGAGCAGAGGTTTTAGAGAAGACAAAAAAGTACTGAAGTAAGAGTAATTTAACTTCAAAATAAGATTATTCTACACTTCAAAACATTTAAAGTGACAGTTTGATCTATGCCTTTTACTTAAACACAGTTACGTTCATTAGATTTAAGATTTTACCAAAGGAAATTGTGGGAAAATAAGGTCAGTTTGGTCATTTTTTAGGTTTAAATTTTCACTTCGTGGTTGGAAATCATCACATCGCGACCGAGAATTGGTTGGCCGCATCTCGTTTGTCTTTCCTCGCTTCCTTCTCCTCGATTCTGCGGGAAACGGGCGAGGAAGTCCCACAGAAACCGATAAAATTTGATTCTTTTCTCCGACGTCGGCTCCCGAAGCCTCGATTTTGTGGTTTCCTTCGGGGACACGGCTTCATACGACACAATCGATCGTCAGCTGAAAAACGGAGAATCGAGGAGAAGGAAGCGAGGAAATAGAAATGAGACGTGACTTGAGTTTTGGTCTGGTTCTGGGAGATCTTATTCTTCAGTTTGCTGTTTCAACATTTCTCTTTCTCGCTTCCTTCTCCTCGATCCTTCATTTTTCAGCTGTCGATCGATTGTTTCGTGTTAAGCGGTGTCCCGAAGAAAACCACAGAAAGTGTTTTTTGGAGTGGAGCCGCTGTTGGTCTCGTTTATCTCGGGCTCGTCGTGGCGAGGTCTTGGGCAGGTCTGGAGGTTTTGGTCTCTTTGGTCTCTTTGTTCAGGGCGTTTTTCTGGAGATATGGAAAGTTCCTGATAAAACTTTTCTGAGACGTAACTACAGCGAGAAAGTGGAATTAAAAAGCTCAGGTTCAACTGTTTTCTGATGATCGTACTGCGCTCTGTGGGCTCTGGGTTCTCTCTCTTTCAGTCTCAAGTCTAAGTTTAGTCCTGGTTTAGACCTGGTTTAGTTCTGGTTCAGTCCTTGTTTAGACCTAGTTTAGTCCTAGTTTAGTCCTGGTTTAGTTCTGTTTTAGTTCTGGTTTAGACCTGGTTCAGACCTAGTTTAGTCCTGGTTTAATCTTGGTTTAGTCCTGTTTTAATCCTGGTTTAGTCCTACTTTAGTCCTAGTTTAGTCCTGCTTTTAGTCCTAGTTTAGACCTGGTTCAGACCTGGTTTAGTCCTGGTTTAGTCCTGGTTTAGTCCTAGTTTAGTCCTGGTTTAGTCTTGGTTTAGTCCTGGTTTAGTCTTGGTTTAGTCTTGGTTTAGTTAGGGTTTAGTCCTAGTTTAGTCCTGGTTTAGTCCTGTTTTAGTCCTGTTTTAGGCCTGGTTTAGTCCTAGTTTAAAAAGGAGAATCGAGGAGAAGGAAGCGAGGAAAGAGAAATGAGACGTGACTTGAGTTTTGGTCTGGTTCTGGGAGATCTTATTCTTCAGTTTGCTGTTTCAACATTTCTCTTTCTCGCTTCCTTCTCCTCGATCCTTCATTTTTCAGCTGTGGATCGATTGTTTCGTGTTAAGCGGTGTCCCGAAGAAAACCACAGAAGGAAGGAGTAAACGTGAGGAGGCTTCAGGAGCAGACGTCAGAGAAAAGAATCAGACTTTATCGATCTCAGTGAGGAGTTTAGATGATTGTGTGGCATTCTCCCGCAGAATCGAGGAGAAGGAATCGAGGGATGAGAAATGAGGCGCGGCCGTGGAGCTGTAACGCGAGAAGCTCTGATTCACAACAGGACGATCTCAGCGTTTTACCATCACAGGATGAGATCATGACTGTACGGGTTTATCTGTAGAGACGCTCGCTCACGATAGAATAAAATAAAATACAAATAGACAAATAGATTCTAACAGATACAATAAAATGAACAAAATGAAGTCTGGTCCTTGTTCAGTGCAAAAGAAGCAGTAAATAATTAAAGATAAAAAACATAATATCACTATGGATGTTAAAGTTCTCACTCCTTTTCACTAACTACATTTTAAAACTATTTCCATGACTTTTTCATAACCTAAAGTGAATTTTCCACCGGTACCAGGCCGCGAAAGTGCAAACCCCCTCCCATAGGCTACACCCCCCCTCCCGCGGTGCGAGCTGCGCCACGAAACCAGGTCTAAAACTGGTCTTAAAATGGGACTAAAATAGGATTAAAACAGGTCTTTAAACAGGACTGAAACGGGACTACAACGGAACTAAAACAGGTCTTAAAACAGGACTAAAACAGGTCTAAAAACAGGACTAAAATAGGATTAAAACAGGACTAACACAGGTCTAAAAACAGGACTAAAACGGGACTAAAACAGGATTAAAACAGGTCTGAAAACAGGTCTAAAAACAGGACTAAAACAGGATTAAGACAGGACTAAAACAGGTCTAAAACAGGACTAAAACGGGACTAAAACAGGATTAATACAGGACTAAAACAGGTCTAAAACAGGACTAAAACGGGACTAAAACAGATCTGAAAACAGGACTAAAATGGGACTAAAACAGGATTAATACAGGACTAACACAGGTCTAAAAACAGGCCTAAAACAGGACTAATACTGGTCTTAAAACAGGTCTGAAAACAGGTCTAAAACAGGACTAAAACGGGACTAAAATGGGACTAAAACAGGTCTGAAAACAGGTCTAAAAACAGGACTAAAACAGGATTAATACAGGACTAAAACAGGTCTAAAAACAGGACTAAAACGGGACTAATACAGGTTTTAAAACAGGTTTGAAAACAGGTCTAAAACAGGTCTAAAAACAGGACTAAAACGGGACTAATACAGGTCTTAAAACAGGTCTGAAAACAGGTCTAAAACAGTTCTAAAACAGGTTTTAAACCAAGACTAAAACAGGATTTAGCCAGGACTTAACCGTGCCACCGGACCGCCCACCGTGCCTCCTCCCGTACGCAGCACAAAAAAGTTTGGGGACGAGTGTTTTACGGCTCCTACATGTGGAGAATTGATCCGACTTTTAGGACTAAATATAAAACGTGAACTCTTTCCACTCACTTTACGGGTTGGGATTATAGTTTTTTTTTAGTGGTGGTTTGCAGTTTGGGGCCCTAGGTGGACGTGAGTTTGGGGCCCTCACTTTAATGCACCGTTGTTGTTTTTTTAAATGTATTTATTGTCTGTTTTTGCCCGTTGTTCTTGAGACACGTACGTCGTTCTTTGGATTACGGTGGATTGGAAACTTGTCTTGTGAGTTCGGTCGCTCGATATCCAGAACTGAAAGTGTTTTTTGGAGTGGAGCCGCTGTTGGTCTCGTTTATCTCGGGCTCGTCGTGGCGAGGTCTTGGGCAGGTCTGGAGGTTTTGGTCTCTTTGGTCTCTTTGTTCAGGGCGTTTTTCTGGAGATATGGAAAGTTCCTGATAAAACTTTTCTGAGACGTAACTACAGCGAGAAAGTGGAATTAAAAAGCTCAGGTTCAACTGTTTTCTGATGATCGTTGTGGGCTCTGGGTTCTCTCTCTTTCAGTCTCAAGTCTAAGTTTAGTCCTGGTTTAGTTCTGGTTCAGTCCTTGTTTAGACCTAGTTTAGTCCTAGTTTAGTCCTGTTTCAGTCCTGGTTTAGTTCTGTTTTAGTTCTGGTTTAGACCTGGTTTAATCTTGGTTTAGTCCTGTTTTAGTCCTGGTTTAGTCCTACTTTAGTCCTAGTTTAGTCCTGGTTTAGTCCTAGTTTAGTCCTGGTTTAATCCTAGTTTAGTCCTGGTTTAGTCCTAGTTTAGACCTGGTTCAGACCTGGTTTAGACCTGGTTTAGTCCTAGTTTATTCCTGGTTTAATCCTAGTTTAGTCCTGGTTTAGTCCTAGTTTAGACCTGGTTCAGACCTGGTTTAGACCTGGTTTAGTCCTGTTTTAGTCCTGGTTTAGTCCTACTTTAGTCCTAGTTTAGTCCTGGTTTAGTCCTAGTTTATTCCTGGTTTAATCCTAGTTTAGTCTTGGTTTAGTCCTAGTTTAGTCCTGGTTTAGTCTTGGTTCAGTCCTGGTTTAGTCTTGGTTTAGTCCTGGTTTAGTCCTAGTTTAGTCCTGGTTTAGTCCTGGTTTAGTCCTAGTTTAGACCTGGTTTAGTCCTGGTTTAGTCCTGGTTTAGTCCTAGTTTAGTCTTAGTTTAGTCCTAGTTTAGTCCTGGTTTAGTCTTGGTTTAGTCCTGGTTTAGTCTTGGTTTAGTGTTGGTTTAGTCTTGGTTTAGTCCTGGTTTAGTCCTAGTTTAGTCCTGGTTTAGTCCTAGTTTAGTCCTAGTTTAGTCCTGTTTTAGTTCTGGTTTAGTCCTAGTTTAGTCCTGTTTTAGTTCTGGTTTAGTCCTAGTTTAGTCCTGTTTTAGTTTTGGTTTAGTTTTGGTTTAGTCCTGGTTCAGTCCTAAAAGGAGCAGTGTTGTAACTCGTCACAGAAGTGTTTTTTCGTGTGTTTTTTGAATGTTTTTTGTGTGTTTTTTTGCGTGTTTTGTGTGGGGGTTTTTTTCGTGTTTTTCGTACCATCGTATCTTTAAAGCGAAACCTTTAACGCCGCGTTTTGTTTTTCCTAAAGTTTCATTGTTGGACTTCCTGCTCGGGGGCTTCACTTTTTCCCCTCGCACAAACGCGGCGAGAGAAAAAGGAAATGGTGTAAATCCGTTTGCGAGCGGAGCAGACGGACTTAATCCAGGTCACATGCGGCTGAAAGCACCGGAGAGAACGACGACGACGACGAGAACGAGGGGGAGGAGGAAGAGGGGGATCGGGGGGGGGGAGAGGAAGGTAAGAAGGACGGAGGAGGGAGGGAAGGAAGGAGGGAGCGATGACGAGGAGTGAGAGAAGGAGAAATAATACAAATTTAATTAAAAACGAGGATTAGAAGTGCCGTACGAGCCGCGAAAACAACACGAAAATAATAAAAAATCACACAGAAATCACACAAAAACAAACGAGGACACTCCAAGAAATTATAATAAATAAATAAATAGAAATAGAATAAAAGAAATAAAGAATAAAGTCAAGAGAAAAGCAGTTTAACCCTCGAGACGCCGCTGTCAACTTAAACTGACAAGAAGAAAACTGAATAAAATGAACGATTTTGACAAATAGAGTGAAAAAATTTTATTCAAGCTAAACCAGGACTAAACCAGGACTAAACCAGGTCTAAACCAGGTCTAAAACTGAACTAAACCAGGTCTAAACCAGGTTTAAATCAGGACAGAACCAGGACTGAACCAGGACCAAACAGGTCTAAACCAGGACTTAAACTAATCTAAAACCAGGACTGAAACAGGACTAAATGAGGTCTAAACCAGGTCTAAACCAGGACTAAACCAGAACTTAAACTAATCTAAAACCAGGACTAAACAAGGACTAAACCAGGACCAAAATTGGACTAAACCAGGTCTAAATGAGGTTTAAAACAGAACTAAACCAGGATTAAACCAGGACTAAACCAGGACTGAACCAGGACTAAACCAGATCTAAACCAGGACTAAAACTGAAATAAAACTGAACTAAAACAGGTCTAAACGAGGTCAAAACCAGGTCTAAACCAGGATTAAAACTGATCTAAACCAGGACTAAACCAGGATGAAAACAGGACTAAAACAGGACTCAACCAGGACTGAACCAAGTTTAAACTAGGACTGAACCAGGACTGAAACAGGACTAAATCAGGTCTACTAAACAGGACTAAACAGAACTAAACCAAACTCAGGACTTAAACTAATCTAAAACCAGGACTAAAACAGGACTAAACCGGGATGAAAACAGAGGGGACAGGGCCGTTGCTCAGATTTGTGTGTCCTGAGGACTAAACCAGGACTGAAAAGGACTGAACCAGGACTAAACAGGACTGAACCAGGACTGAACCAGGACTAACCAGGACTGAACCAGGACTGAACCAGGACTGAACTAGGACTGAACCAGGACTAACCAGGACTAAACCAGGACTGATCCAGGTCTGGAACCAGACCGGGACCAGAGTGGACTCTGAGCTTTGACTCTGAGCCTCCGCAGGGTCCGAGCCTCAGCTTCGAGCTCTGGCCCTGCTGTGGGCTCTGAGCCTCTGGTCTGGTCTCGGTCTGGTCTCGGTCTGGTCTTGGTCTTAGTCCTGGTCTCGATCTCGGTCTGGTCTCGGTTTCAGTTCTGGTCTCAGTCTCGGTCTGGTCCCAGTTTGGTGCCGGCCTGGTCCTGGTCTGATCTCGATCTCAGTCTCAGTCCCACTCTGGTCCCGCACTGGTCCCGGTCTGGTCTCGGTCTGGTTCTGGCCTGGTCTTGGTCTTAGTCCTGGTCTCATCTCAGTCTGGTCTCGGTCTGGTCTCAGTCTCGGTCTGGTCCAGTCTGGTCCCGGTCTGGTCCCGGACCTGGATCAGTCCTGGTTCAGTCCGTATTCGGGAAACGGCCGTTATCAGTTTTTTTCCATTTTTCATTTAAACACAAAATTGAAAAGTGAAAAAAATTAATCATTTTCTGTTTTTACATTTTGGTTTTGGAGACAAATAACGAAGAAAATAGTTGTTTTTTGGTTTTCTTCTTCTTATTCCAGGAGGGGTGAGGGGGCGGGGTTAGACGGGGTTAGACGGGGTTAGACGGGGGCGTGAGGACGGGGGGGGGGCCTCACAAACATCGCGTCCTGCGGGTGGCGCCGTTTCAGGGACAATGCCCCAATTACTCGTCTTTTATTCCTCCGTCGCGTCTCGTCTTTTTGACACGAGCTTCAAACGTCCGAGCGGCGCCGGGGTCAGAGGTCGGGGGTCGGGGTCGGGGGTCGGAGGCACTAAAGCTGCATTGTGTAACTTTTCCGGTGGAGAGTCCGTTAAACGCTTTTCTCCATGGAGCTTATGGGTTATCTTTTTGTCTGGAATGTTCCACAGTACGGCATTAAACCTTCCTATCTCCACGGAGACGGAACCGGACCGAGTTACGGGTCGGATCTGTGGAGAGGCGACGCAGCTCACAGACAAAATATTGTTTTTCTAAGTATTTTTGAGTTATAAAACCATCTGTAGAGCTGTTTAAAGTCACACTGCGGAACATTCCAGGCAGAGCAGTGACCAGAAAAGTTACACAATGTACCTTTAAGTAAAAGTATTAAAGTACATGTACTTTAAGAGTGAAAAGTTAAAGCATTTTGCAGAGATTTTTTAGAACAATTAAAGAAAGAAATGCAGTGATTTTGATCAAGAATTCAGCTGATTTTAAGTGATTCAAGTGATTTCTTAATTTTTCTTAATTTTTGGTCTAAAAGAGGTCTAAAAACAGACTAAACCAGGACTAAAACAGGTCTAAAACAGGTCTTAAAACAGGATTAAAACCAGGACTAAAACAGGACTTAATCCTGCCACCGGACCGGTAAAATAAAAATAAAATAAATAAATAATAATAATAATAATAATAATAATAATAATAATAATAATAATAATAATAAGGGAGAGAAGAGTTGGAAGAAAAAATTATGCTTTAACATTTTTATAAATAGTAAAAGATGATGAAACGAAATGATGACTAAAAAAATGGGTGAAAAAAAGAAGAAGAGCAGAGAGGAAAAAAAAGGAACTTAAATTATAAACTGGCCAAAATATCAATATATTAAAAATTAAATAAATAAAAAATACTTTTACACAGAAGTCGAGCCCATGGAGACAGAGGGAGGGCATCTGACACACACAAAAGTATATTTAAATATTTGTAAAGTAAATTATTTTTCTTAAATAACTGTCAGACTATAACCATTCACATTTCGTTTTTTTTTTTATTTCGATTAATTTACGATTCCACCTGATGCCAACAAATATCTTTCAGAAAAGTTTGAACCGATATTTACAAATAATAAGAATAAAATTGCACAGATATTTTCATAGATTATAATAAAAACACAATTTCTTTAGACAAGACAAAGTGATTTTCTGGATTAAACGGTCTCACTTTCACTTCTGTTCACATGTGGTGTTATGTGTGCGCGTGTGTAATCTCTCGGTGTTTTCATATTTTGCCGTTGATTGTGTGTACGGTGCGCATACGTGTGATCCGGTTACATAAGTGTGTGCGCTGGGTGCACAGGAGCACGAGGCGGATAAAGAGGAAGTGTGCGGCTCAAACTGCGGAAGTCAAAAGTGCTGAGGCTCTGAGCGGGAACTGGACCAAGACTCCAAAACTGTACGAATATGCAACATCTGCACACGCTCGAGTGTGAACGGGCAGTGTGAACGCAGTGTGAACGGGGCAGTGTGAACGAGGCAGTGTGAACGGGGCAGTGTGAATAAACGGGCAGTGTGAACGGGGCAGTGTGAACGGGGCAGTGTGAACGGGACAGTGTGAACGAGGCAGTGTGAATAAGGCAGTTTTAATGTAGTAGTGTTTGTTTTGTAGTGTGAATATAGTAGTGTGAATGGAGCAGTGTGAATGGAGCAGTGTGAATGGAGCAGTGTGAATGGAGCAGTGTGAACGGAGCAGTGTGAACGGGACAGTGCGAACGGGCAGTGTGAATAAGGCAGTTTTAATTTAGTAGTGTTTGTTTTGTAGTGTGAATATAGTAGTGTGAATGGAGCAGTGTGAATGGAGCAGTGTGAATGGAGCAGTGTGAATGGAACAGTGTGAATAAGGCAGTTTTAATTTAGTAGTGTTCTTTTTGTAGTGTGAATGGAGTAGTGTGAGCAGGGTAGTGTGAACGGAGCAGTGTGAATAAGGCAGTGTGAACGGAGCAGTGTGAATAGAACCGTGACTGGAGCAGGTTTTAATTTTGTAAAGTTTGTTTTGAAGTGTGAATGCAATAGTGTGAACGGAGTAGTGTGAACAGGGTAGTGTGAACAGAGCAGTGTGAACAGAGCAGTGTGAACGGAGTAGTGTGAACGGAGCAGTGTGAATGAGGTTTTAATTTTGTAGAGTTTGTTTTGAAGTGTGAATGCAATAGTGTGAACGGAGTAGTGTGAACAGGGTAGTGTGAACAGAGCAGTGTGAACAGGGTAGTGTGAACAGAGCAGTGTGAATGAGGTTTTAATTTTGTAGAGTTTGTTTTGTAGTGTGAATGTGGTAGTGTGAATGGAGTAGTGTGAATGGAGTAGTGTGAATAAGTTAGTGTTCATTTTGTAGTGTGAATGGAGTAGTGTGAATAGAAAAGTGTGAACAGGGTAGTGTGAATGGAGCAGTGTGAATAGAGCAGTGTGAACAAGGTTTTAATTTTGTAGAGTTCGTTTTGTAGTGTGAATGAGTAGTGTGAACAGAGTAGTATTCGTTTTGTAGTGTTCAATTTGTAGTGTTTTAAATATATAGTGTGAATGTAGTAGTGTGAATGTAGTAGTGTGATTGTAGTAGTGTGAATGTAGTAGTGTTGATTGTAGTAGTGTGATTGTAGTAGTGTTGAATGTAGTAGTGTTGAATGTAGTAGTGTTGAATGTAGTAGTGTGAATGTAGTAGTGTTGATTGTAGTAGTGTGATTGTAGTAGTGTTGAATGTAGTAGTGTTGAATGTAGTAGTGTTGAATGTAGTAGTGTGAATGTAGTAGTGTGATTGTAGTAGTGTGATTGTAGTAGTGTTGAATGTAGTAGTAGTGTTGAATGTAGTAGTGTGTGTAGTAGTGTTGAATGTAGTAGTGTTGAATGTAGTAGTAGTGTTGAATGTAGTAGTGTTGAATGTAGTAGTGTGAATGTAGTAGTGTGATTGTAGTAGTGTGATTGTAGTAGTGTGAATGTAGTAGTGTTGAGTGTAGTAATGTTTGTCTTGTAGTGTTCAATTTGTAGTGTGAATGCAGGAGTGTTATTTTTGTAATGTGAATATTTTATGGCTTCAGAAAATGAACATTTCAAAGTAGTAAAGTACTGTAGTGTGCTATCGATGGACACGTTTTACTTTTACTTCATTAGATTTGGGAGAAGGCTTTTTTGAGCAGGACTCAAAAGTAAAAGTATTTTTTATGATAGTTTGAGACCTGCTGAAAAGGTTCCGGGTTTATTTTAAACACATTTGTAGTTTGAACAAACACAAATATACAAATAAAAACGACTAGAAATATCAAAATTCTGAATAACTTTTTCTCTCATCCTCATGGCTGGTGTGACGCTCTTTTGAAATATATTAAATTAAAGATAAATGTTGTAGCTTTTGGGTTGGGGCTCCGTCACCTGCTTGTTTCTATGGAGATGTCATTTCTCTGTCTGGAATGTTCCGCAGTGCGACATTAAACAGCTCGACTTTTATATACCGCTACATTTATTCAAGCACAGGTGGTTTCAGAGCTCAAAAATCCCTAGAAAAACCGACATTCTGACTGTGAGCGGAGTCGCCTCTCCACAGATCTGACCTGTGACTTGGTCTGGTTTGGTTTCCGTGGAGATAAAAAAGGTTTAATGCCACACTGTGGAAAAGCATTTGACAGTTTGATAGTTTCAGAATACACTTTTAAATGATGTTCTTATCATAAAAACAAAACAAAAAAGAATACTGTGGTTAAAAAACACTTGAGCGACTTTATTTGGACACAGGAGCTCACAAAATATTATAATAACAAAGAGAAATGGTTTCATAAATTCTAAATCAGTGAGTAAATAAATAAGAGACTGCTGTAAAATGAGGTATAATTCTATAAATGTGCAGAAGCAGGAGTGAAAAGTGCATAAATGTGGTATAAATGTGGTGGTGTCTGTGTGTAAAACGAGAGTAAAAAGCTGCAGCTCGAGGCTCCGGGCTCCAGTCGATCCTCACATGAGCCTGAGGAATTCAGAGCAGCTCCGACATGAAGGACGTGATTCAAGAGACACACGGCTCCAGTTCACATGACATCACAACATTCTACACGACTCACTGTACGGCGGAGGACACGAGGGGACCAGGGGACGAGACGAGACAGGAGCAGGAGACAGGAGCAGGAGACAGAGAGACAAGGGACAGGGATGAGGATGGAAGACAGGGGACAGGAGACAGGGGACAAGGGCAGCAGACAGGGACAAGGACAGGGATGAGGACAGGAGACAGGGAGACAAGACAATAGCAGGACACAGGGGGGCAGGAGACGGACGAGGACAGGGGACCAGAGACAGGGCTGGAGACAGCGGACAGAGGACGGGACAGGGGTAGGAGACAGTGAGACAAGACAGGAGCAGGAGACGGGGGACAGGGAGAAAAGACAGGAGACAGGGGGAAGAGACAGGAGACAGGGGACAGGAGATAGGGAGAAAAGACAGGGGACAGGGGACAGGGCTGAAGACAGGGACAGGGAGACAGGGGACTGGAGCAGGAGACAGGACAGGAGACAGAGAACGAGGACAGGAGACAGGAACAAGGTTGAAGACAGGGACGGGAGAGAGGAACAGGGCTGGAGACGGGGACGAGGACAGGGATGAAGACAGGAGACAGGGGACCAGAGACAGAGCTGGAGACAGGGGACAGAGGACACAGAGGCAGGAGACAGGGAGAAAAGACAATAGCAGGACACAGGGGGCAGGAGACGGACGAGGACAGGGGACCAGAGACAGGGCTGGAGACAGCGGACAGAGGACAGGGGCAGGGGACAGGAGACAGGGAGACAAGACCGGACAGGAACAGGACTGAAGACAGGGACAGGAGACGAGTCAGGGGACAGGAGACAGGGCTGGAGACAGGGGACAGGGAACATGGAGACAAGACAGAAGCAGGAATCAGGGGACAGGAGAAGGAGACAGGGAGACAAGATGGGACAGGAGACACAAGACAGTAGCAGGAGACGGGACAGGGAACAGGGACAGGAGAGAGGGACAAAGCAGGAGACAGGACTAGAGGCAAGACTGGAGACAGAGACAGAGCTGGAGACAGAGCTGGAGACAGAAGACAGGGACGGAGACGGGGGACAGGAACAAGGCTGGAGACAGGGATGGGGACAGGGGACAGGGGTGGAGGTAGGGACAAGTTAAGAGAAAGGGACCGGGCAGAAAACAGGGACAGGAGACTGGGACACATCAGAAGACAGGGCTAGAGACATGGACAGGGACATACACAGGACATGAGACTGGAGTCAGGGGACACGTTAGAAGACAGGGACAGGGCAGGAGACGGGGGACAGGAGACAGGAACAGGGTTGAAGACGGGGACAAAGTAGGAGACAGGGTTAGAGGCAAGGACAGAGCTGGAGACAGAAGACAGGGACGGAGACGGGGGACAGGAACAGGGCTGGAGACAGGGATGGGGACAGGGGACAGGGGTAGAGACAGGGACATGTCAAGAGACGGGGACAGGAGACTGGGACACATCAGAAGACAGGGCTAGAGACATTAGACAGGGCAGGAGACACGGACAGGGACAGACACAGGGCACGAGACAGGAGTCAGGGGACACGTTAGAAAACAGGGACAGGGCAGGGGACAAAGGCAGGAGACGGGGACAGGGCAGGGGCAGGGGACAGGGAGACGGGGGACAGGGCAGGGGACAAAGGCAGGAGACGGGGGACAGGGCAGGGGAGGCAGGAACGGGCAGGGGACGGGGAACAGGGCAGGAGACGGGGACAGGGCAGGGGACAAAGGCAGGAGACGGGGGACAGGGCAGGGGACAAAGGGAGGAGACGGGGACAGGGCAGGGGACAAAGGCGGGAGACGGGGACAGGGCAGGGGACAAAGGCAGGAGACGGGGGACAGGGCAGGGACAAAGGCAGGACGGGGGACAAAGGCAGGAGACGGGACAGGCAGGAGACGGGGACAGGCAGGAGACGGGGACAGGGCAGGGGACAAAGGCGGGAGACGGGGACAGGGCAGGGGACAAAGGCGGGAGACGGGACAGGGAGGGGAAGGCAGGAGACGGGGACAGGGCAGGGGACAAAGGCAGGAGACGGGGGACAGGGCAGGGGACAAAGGCGGGAGACGGGGACAGAGGGGAGGCAGGAGACGGGGACAGGGCAGGGGACAAAGGCAGGAGACGGGGACAGGGCAGGAGCTGCGGTGGAATGTGGACCTGTCAGATTTCAGATTTGTGGACGTGGTTTATGGTTCATATCTCTGTAATGACTGGGCCTGTCCACATGAAACAAAAACCTGCTCAGAGTTCAAGGTCTCCTCCTCTGTCCAACCAGAGTTTACTGCTGTCACTTCAAACTCCTGTTGTGACAATTAAAACAAAAAAAAAAAATACAAAGTGGATTTTCCCTCTGGTCAGGCTCAGATTCGGTGTCACTTGGGGGACGGGGCTCGTAACAGAGCAGTGCTTTCAGTTAGCGTCACAGCCTCGGGGGAATGTCGATGGCGTCAGCTGCGGAGGATCGATTTAACGGCTTTTCACTCGATGTCATTTTAGTCCAGTTCCTGCTCTGCTCCTGTAAATGACCCAGTGGTGTGAAAAGTAACAGTGTATGGAGGAGATCGGGCCTCAGTCGGGTCGCGCAGTCGGGTCGCGCAGTCGGGTCTTGTGTGGGGTCAGAATCTGGACTTAAGTAGGATCAGATTCTGGCCTTAATGGAGTCAGACTCTGGTCTTTGGTGTAGTCAGACTCTGGTCTTTGGTGTAGTCAGACTCTGGTCTTTGGTGTAGTCAGACTCTGGTCTTAGGTGTAGTCAGACTCTGGTCTTTGGTGTAGTCAGACTCTGGTCTTAGGTGTAGTCAGACTCTGGTCTTAGGTGTAGTCAGACTCTGGTCTTAGTGTAGTCAGTAGTCAGACTCTGGTCTTTGGTGTAGTCAGACTCTGGTCTTAGGTGTAGTCAGACTCTGGTCTTTGGTGTAGTCAGACTCTGGTCTTAGGTGTAGTCAGACTCTGGTCTTTGGTGTAGTCAGACTCTGGTCTTAGGTGTAGTCAGACTCTGGTCTTTGGTGTAGTCAGACTCTGGTCTTTGGTGTAGTCAGACTCTGGTCTTTGGTTTAGTCAGACTCTGGTCTTAGGTGTAGTCAGACTCTGGTCTTAGGTGTAGTCAGACTCTGGTCTTTGGTTTGGTGTAGTCAGACTCTGGTCTTAGGTGTAGTCAGACTCTGGTCTTTGGTGTAGTCAGACTCTGGTCTTAGGTGTAGTCAGACTCTGGTCTTAGGTGTAGTCAGACTCTGGTCTTTGGTGTTAGTCAGACTCTGGTCTTTGGTGTAGTCAGACTCTGGTCTTTGGTGTAGTCAGACTCTGGTCTTTGGTGTAGTCAGACTCTGGTCTTTGGTGTAGTCAGACTCTGGTCTTTGGTGTAGTCAGACTCTGGTCTTTGGTGTAGTCAGACTCTGGTCTTTGGTGTAGTCAGACTCTGGTCTTAGGTGTAGTCAGACTCTGGTCTTAGGTGTAGTCAGACTCTGGTCTTTGGTGTAGTCAGACTCTGGTCTTTGGTGTAGTCAGACTCTGGTCTTAGGTGTAGTCAGACTCTGGTCTTTGGTTTAGTCAGACTCTGGTCTTTGGTGTAGTCAGACTCTGGTCTTTGGTGTAGTCAGACTCTGGTCTTTGGTGTAGTCAGACTCTGGTCTTAGGTGTAGTCAGACTCTGGTCTTAAGTAGGATCAGACTTTGGTCTTACGTGGGGTCAGACTCTGGTCTTAGGTCGGATTAGACAGTCGGGCCTTAAGGCACATTCTGTTGTGTTTGGGACTCGGGGAAAACCCACCTCCACCTTGAGGAAGTGCAGTGGAATGAGTCAAACTGAGGTTCTGAAACACAAACTGGGGCTGGACTGGAGCAGCGTCTGTTGAGTTTATGTCACAGGACAAAGTGCCAGAGCTCACAGTGACACACAAAGCCTTTATAGAACATTACAGTTGTATGAATGGCCACTTCTGCTAATGTTACACCAACACACATTTTAAGTTTTGTGATAATCTATGTTGCTTGAAGGAACAAAATGATACTTACATCACGCCCTGTTTCTGCTGAGTCATAGTCCTGGAGTAGTTTGTAGTTTCAGACTCTGGCCTCAGTTAGGGTCAGACTCTGACCTTAGGTGGGGTCAGACACTTAAGTATTATCATGTAATACCTTATACAAGTCAAATACACCGTCTCTAGTAACTGAAGGATCAATCATTTTGGACCAAAGATCACGATCTCAGACAACATGATTTTGGGAGCATCAAAGGTGTGTTTTTTTGCAGTTCTCCTAAAGCCCAATTTATGGATTTATGGATCTGCATCAAGGTCTATGCGCCGCAAAGTAATTCACCGCTACAATGCGATGAGACTACGATTTAAACCTGGCGTAAATTTGAACATGAACCATCTCCAACGCGACAGAAGCACAGAACAGACTCACCATCAGCAGAACACCCCTCTGTCACAGAAACAACACTCATATTCCACTGAGTCGTGTCCTTTAGTCCCACAGAAAAGCTGAACCGCATCAGCGCACAAGGAGCGAGCCGTTTTTTTCAGCGCTTATAGTACTTATACTTATAGTAAGTTTTGTTTCTGTAAAACGTAAACAAATGTGCGCAAAGCTGCATTAAACACATGACACGATTTGACACTGGACCGTAAATTGGACCAGCGTCAAATCATCGTTGCAGGACTCTGTTGTGAAATTTCTGTGATGTTTGCAAATGTTCACGTGCACTGAAACTTGATTTGAAAAAAAAAAAAAATCTCGGATGAAATGGAAATCTCAATATCTGCCAGAGAATTCTTAAAATCATTTTTGCCCTAAATCCGACCATCAAATTTGGGAGAACTTGTTATTTCGATCCTGAGCTCTGGTCTCATTTTCCTCCTGATACTTGTGGTCAGACAGTCTGTGGTCGGGGTCAGACTCAGGCCTTTGGTTTGGGTCAGACAGTCTGTGGTCAGGGTCAGACTCTGGCCTTCGTTTTGGGTCAGACAGTCTGTGGTCAGGGTCAGACTCGGGCCTTTGGTTTGGGTCAGACAGTCTGTGGACGTGGTCAATAGTTCCGCATGAGCTTTGGTCCGTCCTCTTCCTCTAATGGGCACAGTTCAATACAGAACATGTGGGACTGGACCTGTCACTGTAGGCTCCATTAGCTCTAATAATTCTGCATTTATCGACGCATAGAGAACGTAAAAAAAGGGGCAAAGCAAAGCAATAACAGTATAAAAGAAGTATTTGACGGACCATCCACCAGAGAAGTTACACAATGCACCTTCAACGTGTTTATACATAGTTTTCAGCAAATATCACATTTTCAAAACATTAAAAAGTCAACACGGAGATCTAAATATGCTCTTTGTTATCAGTTAATACCCGAAGACGTAAAATAACCCATCTTTAGTAAAAAAATTGCACCGTCAAAACTGGGAGAACTTGTTTTTTCGACACTGAGATCTGGTCTCGTTTTCCTCCTCGCGCATTGTACAGGAACATTGTCTCCGCAGGACACACAGGAGAGAGAGAGAGTGTGTGTGCGTGTGTGTGTGTGTGTGTGTGTCTGTGTGTGTGTGTGGTGCAGCCTTGGGGCCTGACCTTGTAGTTGACACAGTGATAAAAGTTGTATTAGACGTGCTTGGGTTACCTCTGAATGTGATCCTCCTGCAGCCTCTCCTCGTCTCACCCGCGGACTGTACGAGTGAAAAGAAGTGAACTGAGGAGAGTGTGATGTTAATGACAGACTGTACTAGAGAAAAAAGTGAACAGGGAGTGACTTTACTAGTGAAAAAGTGAAATGAGGGAGTGACTTTACTAGTGAAAAAGTGAACTGAGGGAGTGTGACAGCATCCAAAGACTGTACTAGTGAAAAGAAGTGAACTCAGGGAACGACTGTACTACTGAAAAAAGTGAACAGGGAGTGACTTTACTAGTGAAAAAGTGAAATGAGGGAGTGACTTTACTAGTGACAAGAAGGCTGCGTTCAGACTGCAGCCTGAAGTGACCCAAATCTGATTTTTTGGCTTCTATGTTCCTGTATCCGATCTTTTAGTGACAGTCTGAACGGCACAGATCCGAATTTTTCAAATGTGACCCAGGACACTTGGATATGTGCTCCTGAATCCGATACATATCTGATCTTTTGACATGCGACTTCAGTCTGAACGGCCAAAGCGCATCCATCCGACCTACACGTCATTAACAAGCGACAAACGTCACTATTCTGCGCTGAAGCAGGCGGAAACCGGAACTGTAAAATCTCCAGGTGCTCAATGCTCGCGACCATATTTGGACAACTTCCGTAAACACAGAGACGCTCGCTGCGGTTGACGCATGGGGTTGACGTCATCGTGTCTCCAGTGTCACATGCGGGACACTTTCGGGCCGTTTACCGTTCACACTGAAGTCACAGACAAGTCGCATTTAATTGGAAATGTGAACGACCTCGCAAAAACATCGGATTTCACAAAAAAATCTGAATTGAGCATTAAGCCCTGCAGTCTGAACGTAGCCGAAGTGAACTGAGGGACTGTGACGTCACCTGCAGACTGTACTAGTGTAAAAAGTGATCAGGGAGTGACTGTCCTAGTGAAGAAAAGTGAACTGAGGGAACAACTGTACTAGTGAAAAGAACTGCGGGAGTGTGACATCACCCACAGTGTCCGGCTCCAGTCAAATGAAGCTCATCGAAGCTGCAGTTATAGGAGAGAATTTGGATCAGTGTGCCGTATTTGGAATATTAATTTATTTATGGACAAAATAGCAAAATAAAAACCCCAGCATCATGTTAATACAAATGTTTTAAGACAAAAATAATGAGGCTCACTGCAGCAGTTACAGAGACACGGGCGATTGTTTTTCAGTGTAAAGTGAACTGGAGCCAGAGTCAATGGAGCCGGAAGCGCGCCCATTAGGGTTATAACTTTTTGAACTGTCCTGCATCATGATTGGACGAACTCTTTGGTATAATTGAAGAAACCAAACTCCATTTTCAACACTCTTTTAAAAAAGTTCCCCCGAAACAAAAAAATATTAAATCCACATTACAGCCGATGATCTGAAACGTGAAACCGAGTTAAGTTCTCACAAGGATCATTACAAGTCAATGTGACTGAAAATGGATCAATAATAAGTTGTACTGCATCATAATAAACTGGAGTTTTACTTTCTATTCTTGTTTCACTTTATAAACCAACAAACCAACACTGACAATCATCATTTTTGGACTTTTAGTTTCCTATTTTATCTGATCTTTACCCTGATCATGTGTTTTGTTCCTGTGTGATTAAAGAGAAAATTGCCTTTGGTTCTTTTATGATTGAAGATATGAACCTTCTAACTGTTTTATTCTGGTTGTTGTTTTACCAAAACTTCATTTTGAGTCCGGGGGAGACTTTTTTCAAAAATATGACCAACTGAAGGTCAATTCCTTTTATTACTAAGAAAAGTTCATGAAAATATGACACAGGGTGTAGAGGCTGTAAAAAAGTTATAACACTGGTGCCCATGAACACTTCCTGTTTGGACTGAGGCGGCGAGCGAGTTCACTGTGTCCGTTTATAAAAACAGTCTATGGTCTAACTTTGTTTTCTCTTTCTCTCTCTGCAGCGACGTGGGTGGGCGGCGGCTTCATCGTGGGCACGGCGGAGGCGGTCTATAACCCGTCCATGGGGCTGATCTGGGCCGTCATGCCCATCTCCGCCACGCTCTGCTTCGTCATCGGTGAGTATCGGCTCCACGCGGAGCTCTGCTGGTTTACAAGACTCATTTTCTCATTTCTACAAAACAACTGTGATATTTTTCATTTCTCTATAAAACTCCCATCTCTGTTTGAATTAGAAATACACCGATCCAGCTTTTTCAGTTCCGATACTGGTATTGATACTTTGGCTTTTGGTGTCTGTTGATATCTGTGAGACAATCCAGCACATTGTCCTGGATCGGTGCAAATATTCAATCCGTGTGTCATTCATTCATTTGTTTTTCAATATAAAACCAAAAATAAGAAAATGAAAAAACAACAGTTTTCTTCATTATTTGTCTCCAAAACCAAAATGAAAAAACAGATAAAAAACAAACAAACAGATAACAGCCGTTTCCCGTTTACCTAACTTCTGTGACTTCGATGTCGAACTTTTGCACCGAATACGAACTGAACCAAGGACTGAACCAGGACTGAACCAGGACTGAACCAGGTCCAGGACCAGAGCAGACTCCGAGCTTTGACTCCGAGCCTCCGCAGGGTCCGAGCCTCAGCTTCGAGCTCTGGTCTGGTCCCAGTCAGGTCCTGGTCTGGTCCAGTCTGGTCCCGCTCTGGTCCCGGTCTGGTCCCGGTCTGGTCCCAGTCTCAGTCCTGGTCTGGTTCCGGTCTGGTCCCGGACCTGGATCAGTCCTGGTTCAGTCCGGCATCGCAGTTTAAGTCACGTAATCGGGAAATGGTCGTTATCGTTGTTTTTTTTCCATTTTTCATTTAAACACAAAATCGATGGTTTTGGAGACAAATAATGAAGAAAATAGTTTTTTTTTTTCATTTTCTTATTTTTGGTTTTATATCGAAAAATGAATGAACGAATGGCACATGGATTATATTTGATGTATCGGTATCATTGCGTCCTTAAATTGAATAACTTTTTTTTTTTTTACAAAATACACTCCATAAATATGCTGGACGACGTACAGATCGGTGGGTTTAAGCGATATATCGATCCAGTATCGTTATTTGTAGTTGCCGACTGAAATGTGAATTCCAGCTTCCAAAAACTGTTGCAATGAGAAGTGCTTTTTCCCCTCAAACCGTCATTTTTCACATTTTCCGCTCTCCCTGGTTTGTCGAACAGTAAATAGTCGAGGCTTTTTCTTTTAACGTTGTTTTTACAAACTTCGTTTTTCAGACGGATGCGTGTTTCACTCATGACCTCAGCTCTTCTCTGGACACGTCAAGCTTCTGTTTTCGGCGTAGAGTTTGCGCTTTCGTCTTTTTGAAACCCCTTCACAATAAGACCGCGTCAGTACCTCGTGAGCGCGGAAGGTTTTATTTTGAAAGAGCCGCAGGAAGTTGTAACTGAAGGCGACGTGAGAGTTTTCCTCGGTCCGACATGAAACAAAACAGAGAAGAGGCGCACGGAAAGAACAATAATATAAACATTTACTGAAGATAAACAAGAGTGACGTTTATGAAGTGCTCGGCTCCAAACTCCAAACTCGCCCACGGACTTTCACTGACACGGCAGAAAACACCTCCTCCTGATTTAAGACGCTCACGATCACGACTGTCTCCATAAATGTTGACTTACTTTTCTAAATTTTTATTACCTAATTTTTGTCCCCAAACACAATAATGAAAAGATAAACCAAAGAATCCCATTAGAATTTACGGTCAGGTTTAATTCTCAGAGATTTAAAGTGTGATTAAACACCTAAACTCTGCCCACAAACACTTTTCAAACAGAGCTTCTTCAAAAAATGGCCAAAAAATAACTTTTGAAAAACATATACACAGTTTTTTTTAGTATTTAGTTCCACGTTAAAGGTTCCACTTTAAACAAACGTGACTCTTGTGAGCTTTAAATCAGGTTCTAATGTTGTTCCCTCCTCAAAAAAACACAACTCCAGGTCTGTTTGAATCCGTGTGTCGTTCGTTCATTTGTTTTTCAAAATAAAAGCAAAAATAAGAAAATAAAAAAATAAATGTTTTCTTCATAATTTGTCTCCAAAACCAAAATGAAAAACCAGAAAATGATTCGTTTTTTCAGTTTTTGTTAAAATGGAAAATGGAAAAAACAGATAATGGATTTAACCAGGACTAAACCAGGACTAAACCAGGATTAAACCAGGACTAAACCAGGACTAAACTAGGACTAAACTGTTTTCAGTCCTGGTCTGGTCCCGGTTTGGTCCCGTCTCAGTCCCGGTCTTAATCACAGCCTGGTCTCAATCCTGGTCTGGTGCTGGTCTAAGTCCTGGTCTCAGTCCCGGTCTGGTTCCGGTCTGATTGGACCTGGTTCAGTCCTGGTCTCAGTTCCGATCTCAGTCCTGGTCCTGTTCCCTGTCTCAGTCCTGGTCTCAGTCACGGTCTGGTCCCGGACTCAGTCCCGGGCTCAGTCCTGGTCCTGGTCTAAGTCCTGGTCTCAGTCCCGATCTGGTTCCAGTCTGATCGGACCTGGTTCAGTCCTGGTTCAGTCCTGGTTCAGTCCTGGTTCAGTCACAGTTTAAGTCATGTAAACGGTCATTATCCCTTTTTTCAATTTTTCATTTAAACACAAAATCGAAAACTGAAAAAATGAATCATTATCTGTTTGTTCATTTTGGTTTCGGAGACAAATAATGAAGAAAATCTTTGTTTTTTCATTTTCTTATTTTTGGTTTTATTTTGAAAATCAAATGAATGAACGACACACAGATTCAGTTTGTGTTGAGGAAACATTAGATCAGAAAACGTGTCCAGACCTTCACTCTGGACCCTCGTCTCCTCGGACTCGCCCGCGGCGTTTGGCGAGGAGGTCAGGGCGTCCGTGGAGAGCAGGCGGAGCGGGCGGAGCGGGGCAGAGCGGGCAGGGCGGGTGGAGTGCTGCCTGGACGCTGCTCCACATCCTGAAGCCTGAATAATTGAAAACGCCACATTTGTCCCGGGGTTTGTGTAAATAATAGAACCGCGCTAAAGGAGGACAGACTGTTCTCTGCTCACGTCCACGTCACCAAACACACGAAACACACGAAAACAAACGCACCTGTGTGCAGAGGAACCTGCAGGGGGCGCCGCTACGCTCCTGTGAACTCAAACGGATCAGCGATTATTGACTAAATATTTCACTCTGATCTGTTCTGATGTCGTTTCCTCGTCACAAACAAACCTGGAGCTTTGTTTTGTTTCATTCAAACATGTTTAACTCACAAACTCTGCACATTTAATGTTCAGTGTTGGGAGTAACAGATTACATGTACCAGAGTAATCAGAGTACAAATGATGAGTAACTGTATTCAGTTACAGTTACTGTTTCAGTGAGTGGTAATTGGATTACAGTTACTTTGTTGAAATAAATGGATTACACAGAGGGATTTTAACTGTTTTCACATTTTGGGCTAAAACCAGGACTAAACCAGGTCTAAAAAAAGGACTAAACCAGGTCTCAGGTCTAAACCAGGTCTAAACCAGGTCTAAACCAGGAAACCAGGTCTAAACCAGGTCTAAACCAGGTCCAAACCAGGTCTAAACCAGGTCTAAACCAGGTCTAAAACCAGGTCTAAACCAGGTCTAAACCAGGTCTAAACCAGGTCTAAACCAGGTCTAAACCAGGACTAAACCAGGTCTAAAACTAAATATTGAAGAGTTCATTTTGGACCCATGAGCCAAAGAGCACAGACCTGAAAACAACACGACGCCTCTTGGGTTCAGCTTCAGATTTGATTCTAGTTCTATGAGTTAAACTCATAGAATAGAATCAAACCTGGCCTCCCGCCCGTGTGACGTCTGCGCGGCGTGGAGCGTTTGGACCAATCAGAGCGAGAGCTGTTAGAGCGGCTCAGAGCGACGACGCTCAGTCTGACAAAGATCACTTTTAGACGCTTTGAGGATTTAAACATTTTTTAAAAGTTTATGTTGTGAAAACAGAAAAGAATCCTACAAAATTCAGCCTTTGTGAAAGCCGGACGCTCTGTCAGAACACGGGCAGCTTGAATTCCCAAAAAATTATTGTGCTTCTGTGGGAAAATTCTTTCTGGGCCCAAACTCCTGGAGCTGCAGTACCTCGAGTGACCACTAGTCTGTCCAGTTTTTATTCTAGATCCGTGTTTGTAACTCTCGCGGGACTTAGACGAGCGCTGAGTCTCGTTCTGTCCCTGTACGAGTCGGCGCCCCCCGCAGGTCTGTTTTTAAAAGTGCGCAGTAACAGTGAGCGCCCTCTGACCCGGTGTCACCCGCCCAGACTCCCGTGGGTGCAGCTGTAAAAACTGTAAAACAAACACCGCCCCGTCTGAGCGTGTCCAGGCTTTAGGTCAGACGGACTCGCCTCGATTCTTCTACATCTGATTTTAAATATTTGCCAAAGGTTTGAGAATTCCTTTTCACTTCCAGTTCCGATCCACAGTCGCAGATAAAACAAAACTCAAATCTACAGTGACTTTTACATGTTAAAC
Source organism: Boleophthalmus pectinirostris (assembly GCF_026225935.1). Lineage (NCBI taxonomy): Eukaryota > Metazoa > Chordata > Actinopteri > Gobiiformes > Gobiidae > Boleophthalmus > Boleophthalmus pectinirostris. The sequence continues at coordinate 2,464,000 of NW_026571404.1, read as the reverse complement.
TATTTTTAAAAAGTGAAATAAACAGTTTCATGTTTGAGAAAAGACTTCACTGCAAATTTCTCCAGTCAAGATTTTAAAATTATATCAGGTTATTTATTTTGTTTTCAGATTTATGATCGACTTGGACTCGAGTCAGACTTGAGTCACTATTTTCAGGACTTGAGACGTGATAAAATGGACCAAGACTTTGGACTCGACTCGGACTTGAGGCTCAGTGACTTGAGAAGACTCGATGCTTCTGCTGAAAGAATCCGTGTGTCATTCGTTCATTCGTTTTTAAAATTTAAAAAACAGCATTTTTTTTCATTATTTGTCTCTAAAACCAAAATGAAAAAACAGATAATGATTCGATTTTTCAGTTTTTGATTTTGTGTTTAAATGAAATATGGAAAAAAATATATAATGGACTGAACCAGGACTGAACCAGGTTTAAACCGTTTTCAGTCCTGGTCTGTTCCCAGTCTCATTTCTGGTCTGGTCAGGTCTGGTCTTGGTCTTGGTCCCGGTCTGGTCCCAGTTTCAGTCTCAGTCCTGGTCTGGTCCCGGTCTCAGTACTGGTCTCAGTCTTGATCTCTGTCCTAGTCCTGTTCCCGGTCTCATTCTCGGTCTGGTCCTGGCCTCAGTCCCGGTCTCAGTCCCAGTCTGGTCTCGATCTGATCCTGGTCTCAGTCCTGGTCTGATCCTGGTCTGGTCCTGATCTCAGCCCTGGTCTCAGCCCTGGTCTGGTCCTGGTCTAGTCCTGGTCTCAGTACTGGTCTCAGTCCCGATCTCAGTCCTAGTCCTGTTCCCGGTCTCATTCTCGGTCTGGTCCTGGCCTCAGTCCCGATCTCAGTCCCGGTCTCAGTCCCAGTCTGGTTTCGATCTGGTCCTGGTCTCAGTCCCGGTCTAGTCCTGGACCTGGTTTAGTCCTGAAAGTTTAAGCCACGGGAAATGTCCATTATCTGTTTTTTTTTTTTTTTCCATTTTTCATTTAAACACAAAATCGCAAACTGAAAAAACGATTACCTATTTTTTAAATTTGTTTTTTTTAGACAAATAATGAAGAAAATAGTTGTTTTTTTCATTTTCTTATTTTTGGTTTTATTTTGACAAACAAATTAACAAATGACACCTGGATTCCGATAAAATATTTTGTCGTTTTTACCGTAAACGTTCTCGTGTAAACAGGCTTTTATTTGAGTTCTGACACTGCTTCATTTTCTTTTAGAGCTCATTTATTTCTAATTTTTAAGTCATTTTCTGATAAATTTAGGTGTTAGTTTTATATTTTAAAATTGGTCCGAGTTTGTTTTTCAGTGTTTCTCTTCTAAAGGTTAAAAAGATAAAGTGTAAATGTAACTTGTGTGGAGCTGTGACCTGTGGGCCGAGCCGCCGATCTGATATCTGTGTCTGTAAACACTGGATATCAGGACGCACACACACACACGCACACACACACGCACACACACACGCACACACACACACACACACACACGCACACACACACACACACACACACACACACGAGATCCTGGCTCTGAGGAAATGCTTAAAAGCCTGCGCTGATACAAGTGTGACGATAAAACTCACATTAACTCGGGAAACGTGAGTTGCACAAAACTCACAAAACTTTACACACACACACAAAAAAAACACACACACAAAAAAACACACACACACACACAAAAAAAAAACACACACACAACAAAAAAAAAAAAAACACACAAAAAGTGAAGGAAATTTGAGACGTTTACAGAATTTGCGTTAAAGTCTCAGTCCATCTGAAATGAGCCGCCCTCCCCTATGAGCCGTCTCAGATTTGGCTGAAAAAAAAAATCAAAAAAATTCTAAAATCACCAAATGAAAGAATCTCAAATTTTACCTCAATCCCTTCAGTCGTTCCTGAGTTATTTCCCGTTGAAATTTTAGGGCCATGCTCATTTTTGGGAGACCATAACTTCATAAAAAAATAGATCTAGGAAGCTGAACATTTATATTATTGTAGATTTTTGGTCATAGATTCTGAATCTGTTGTCAAATATTGTGTATCTTTATTAAGGGGGGACTGTGGGACCCCAAAATTTCACATTTGGTTGTCGCTCCAATTTTAATTTTTTTTATTTTTGAGGTCCAAGCAGATATTTGGAAAAACTAACTGAACCTGAATATTTGAGAGAATGAACATTTTTGATAAGTTCTGGTCTCTCAACCATGTTTATAAATTAACGCTTCTGGAAAAATCGGCACGGACCCAAAATTTCCACGGGCCATAACTCAGGAACGACTGAAGGGATTGAACTAAAATTTTCGATTCTTTCATTTGGTGATTTTAGAAATTTTTAGAATTTTTTCCAGCCAAATCTGAAACGCTCACGGGGAGATTCCTTGAAAACGGCTGATTTAACGGCTGATTTCGAAGTGTTGTGTTGAGTTTCCGCTCTGGTATCGGTCCACATCGGTATCGGCGGATGCTTAAAGGCGCGGGAGTATCGTATCGGTATCGGTATCGGCGCCGGAGAGCGTGCGGTGTTGTGGGTGGGATGTGAAGTGTGTCCAGGAGCTGTGGTCATGTGAGACGAGCGCTGACGGATCTGACACAACAGATGCACTCACACACACACAGAGAGACAGAGGGGGGGTCGGAAATACAGAAGAGAGGACAGAGGGGTCAGAAACACAGAGAAAGGACACAGGGGTCAGAGAGAGAGGTAGGGGTCAAAAATACAAAGGGATCATAGAGAAGGGGGTCAGAAACACATAGAGAGGACAGAGGGTCAAATTTACAGAGAGGTCAGGGAGAGAGATGGACAGAGGGGTCAGAAACACAGAGGACAGAGGGGTCAGAGAGCGATAGGGTCAGAAATGCAAAGGGATCATAGAGAAGGGGGTCAGAAACACAGACAGAAGGGTCAGAAATAAAGAGGAGTCAGAAAGAGGGGGTCAGAAATACAGAGAGAGGGACAGAGGGGTCAGAAATACAGAGAAAGGACAGAGGGGTCTGAGAGTGATAGGGGTCAGAAATGCAAAGGGATCAGAAATAAAGAGGGGTCAGAGAGAGAAAGATGAACCGAGGGGTTAGAAATATAGATGACAGAGGGGTCAGAAACATCAAGAGAGGAACAGAGGGGTCAAAATGCAGAGGGGTAAGACAGAGAGAGATGGACAAAAGGGGTCAGAAAGACAGAGAGGACAAAGGGGTCAGAAAGACAGAGAGGACAGAAATACAGAGGGGTCAGAAATACAGAGGGGTTAGAGAGAGGGGGTGTCAGAAATAGAGATTGAGGGAGGGTCAGAAATACTGAGAGAGGAGAAAAATCAAGAGGGCAGAGGGGTCAGAAACAGAGGGGTCAGAAAACCAGAGAGTGATTGGGTCAGAAATATAGAGGGGTCAGAGAGAGAGGGGGGCAGAGAGTCAAAAACATATAGAAAGGACAGAGGGGTCAGAAATACAGAGAACACAGGGCCCAATGAGAGAGGGGGGGTCAGAAACACAGGACTGAGAGGTCAGAACACACACAGATGGGTCAGAAACACACACATAGGGGTCAGAAACACACACATAGGGGTCAGAAACACACACATAGAGGTCAGAAACACACAGAGGGGTCAGAAACACACACAGAGGGGTCAGAAACACACACAGAGGGGTCAGAAACACACACAGATGGGTCAGAAACACACACAGAGATGGGTCAGAAACACACAGAGGGGTCAGAAACACAACAGAGGGGTCAGAAACACACACATAGGGGTCAGAAACACACACATAGGGGTCAGAAACACACACAGATGGGTCAGAAACACACATAGGGGTCAGAAACACACAGAGGGGTCAGAAACACACACAGAGGGGTCAGAAACACACACAGAGGGGTCAGAAACACAACAGAGGGGTCAGAAACACACACATAGGGGTCAGAAACACACACAGAGGGGTCAGAAACACACACATAGGGGTCAGAAACACACACATAGGGGTCAGAAACACACACAGAGGGGTCAGAAACACACAGAGGGGTCAGAAACACAGTTGGATGGTGAAGAACTCTTAACAGTGTCAGAAGTTTTGGTCTGGACAACAGCAGGAAGAGAAGTTGAGTCAGCAGGAAATGTTTGTGTTTTAGAGTAAATTCTCATGAACACAGTTGTGTGTTCATCAGTTGTGAGTCGTTGTGCGTCGTTGTGCGTCGTCGTGTGACAGTTTGAGGTTTTGCCGTTGCAGTTTGAGTCACACTTTTGTTGCTGATGAAACCGCCGCGATCTGAAACCTGTGAAACACTAAAGGTCTTTTTTTTTACCGTTTGTCGTACTTTTTAATCAGTCTGAGAAAAAACTTTTTTATCACACGAAAAAAACAAAAACAAAACACGACCACGTCCCTTTAAGTGAAGGAGGTGAGAGGTCAGAAATACACAGAGGTCAAAAAGAGGGGGTCAGAAATAGAGAGAGGCCGGAGTCAGAAATACACATGGGTCAAAGAGAGAGAGGGGGGTCAGAAATACACCAGGGTCAGAAATAGAGAGATGACAGAGAGATAGAAATACAGAGGGGTCAAAAATAGGGGTCAGAAATACGCTAAGGTCAAAGAGAGAAAGAGAAAGGGGGTGTCAGAAATAGAAGACAGAATCACTGAGGACTGAGAGAGGGGTCAGAAATATAGAGGGGTCAGAAATACACAGGTATCAGAGAGAGGGGAGGGTCAGAAATAGAGGACAGAATCACGGGGGCAAAGGGGTCAGAAACACAAGATAGAAACATAGAGGGGTCAGACACACAGGGGTCAAACACACAATGTAGGTCAGAAACACTCAGGGGGTCAGAAACACACAGAGGTCAGAAGCACACAGAGGTCACAAACATAGAGAAGGGTCAGAAACACACAAAGGGGCCAGAAAAATGGGTCAGAAATACACAGAGGGGTCAGAAACACAGGTCTTCAGTGTCCGGCCCCTGTAAGTGAAGCCTCCGTCGTGTTTTTAAATGTTCCTCAAACACACAGAGATGTTTCTATCAGAGCGTCGAGTCCTCGCAACTTCAAGTCTCCATAATTTTGAGTCCCCATAACTTCGAGTCCTCGCAACTTCAAGTCCCCGTAATTTTGAGTCCCCATAACTTCGAGTCTTCGTAACTTCAAGTCCCCGTAATTTTGAGTCCCATAACTTCGAGTCCCTGTAACTTTGAGTCTCTGTAACTTAATGTCCCTGTAACTTCGAGTCCCCATAACTTCGTGTCCCTGTAATTTTGAGTCTCTGTTGCATCATGTCCCTGTAACTTTGAGTCCCCATTTCTGTAACTTAGTTCCCCGTAACTTCGAGTCCCCGTCACTTCGAGTCCGTAACTTCGAGTCCGCTTAATTTCGAGTCCCCGTAACTTCGAGTCCCCATAACTTCGAGTCCCCTTAATTTCGAGTCCCTGTAACTTCGAGTCCCCATCACTTCGAGTCCCCCTCACTTCGAGTCCCTGTAATTTTGAGTCCTTGTAACTTTGAGTCTCTGTAATTTCAAATCCCTGTAACTTCTAGTCACTGTAACTTTGAGTCCCCGTATCTTGAAGTCCCCGTAACTTCGAGTTCCCGTACCTTCGAGTCCCCGTAATTTTGAGTCCCCATAACTTCAAGTCTCCGTAACTTCAAGTCCCTGTAACTTCGAGTCTCCTTAACTTCAAATCCCTGTAACTTTGAGTCCCCGTAACTTCGAGTCCCCGTCACTTCGAGTCCCCGTCACTTCGAGTCCCTGTAACTTTGAATCCTTGTAACTTTGAGTCTCTGTAATTTCAAATCCCTGTAACTTCTAGTCACTGTAACTTTGAGTCCCCGTATCTTGAAGTCAACGTAACTTCGAGTTCCCGTACCTTCGAGTCCCCGTAATTTTGAGTCCCCATAACTTCAAGTCTCCGTAACTTCAAGTCCCCGTAATTTCTAGTCCCCATAACTTTGAGTCTCCGTAACTTCGAGTCCCTGTAACTTCGAGTCTCCTTAACTTGTTACTTCGAGTCCCTGTAACTTTGAGTCCCTGTAACTTTGAGTTCCTGTAACTTCAAGTCCCCATAATTTCATGTCCCCGTAACTTCATGTCCCTGTAGTATCTCGTCCCTGTAACTTCAAGTCCCTGTAACTTCGTGTCCCTGTAGCGTCTCGTCCCTCGTGAGCTCGGACAGTCTGTGACGCTGCCGTGTTTTGGCAACACGTCGCCGCCGCTGGACCAACGGTGAAAAGTCCCGCTCCTATAGCTCTGGTCCTATAGTCAAAAACAAACACAACACAAACTCACACAAAACGTGACATTTCTGATGACGCTCGCACAAAAACCTGCAAAACGTGTCTTTTTTTTTTTTTTTTACAACAGGAACTGAACTACAGGGTGAGAGGAACTTTTTTTTTTGCTAATAAAATGTGTTTTTGTTGCTTTATCTACAGTTCCAGAACTTTTTTTTACAACTTTTGCGCAAACTCTGTAACTTTGCAAAATTAAAGTGTGTGTGCTGCAAATTTTTCTGATCTAACCAAGATTTTAAAAACTTACATCAGGTTTTTAATCTTGTTTTCAGATTTATTATCGACTTTTGAGATGATTCATTCTAGTCTAGAGAATCTGTGTCATTAGTTTTTTAAAATAAAACTAAAAATAAGAAAATGAGAAGACAACAAAAAAAAATAAAAAATCATTATTTGTCTCCAAAACCAAAATGAAAAAACAGATAATGATTTGTTTTTTCATTTTTTGATTTTGTGTTTAAATGAAAAATGGAAAAAAACGGATAATGAACTGAACCAGGACTGAACCAGGACTAAACCAGGACTAAACCAGGACTAAAGAAGGACTGAACCAGGACTGTACCAGGTCTAAACCAGGACTAAACCAGGACTGAATCAGGACTAAACCAGGACTGAACCAGGACTAAACAAGGACTAAACCAGGACTGAACCAGGACTGTACCAGGTCTAAACTAGGTCTAAACCAGGACTAAACCAGGTCTAAACCAGGTCTAAACCAGGTCTAAACCAGGACTAAACCAGGACTAAACCAGGACTGAACCAGGTCTAAACCAGGTCTAAACCAGGACTAAACCAGGTCTAAACCAGGTCTAAACCAGGTCTAAACCAGGACTAAACCAGGTCTAAACCAGGTCTAACCAGGACTAAACCAGGACTGAACCAGGTCTAAACCAGGTCTAAACCAGGTCTAAACCAGGTCTAAACCAGGTCTAAACCAGGTCTAAACCAGGACTAAACCAGGACTAAACCAGGTCTAAACCAGGACTGAACCAGGACTAAACCGTTTTCAGTCCTGGACTGGTCCCGGTCACAGTCTAGTCCCGGTCTAAGTCCTGGTCTCAGTCCCGGTCTGGTTCTGGTCTGGTCCTGGACCTGGTTCAGTCCATTTTCCATTTTTTCCATTTTTAATTTAAACACAAAATCGAAAACTGAAAAACCAAATCATTATCTGTTTTTCATTTTGATTTTGGAGACAAATAATGAAGACTTTTTTTTTGTTTTCTCATTTTCTTATTTTTGGTTTTATTTTGAAAAACTAATGAATTGTAGAGCTCGTTTATTTTCAGATAAAACGATCTCGCTGTGCGGACGCATCGTTTCACTGCTTTTAAATCCTTTTCTGACAGATTTAAATTTTTATATCTTCGATTTCAGCGAAGCAGTTTCCGTTTCTGTGAATTCTATCGGCAACAACACCCAGAATCCACAGAGACCAAACAGCAAACAAATGTGAAAGAGTTTAAGATCTCGGTATCAGCGCAGAGGTGTTTGTGAAGGGCTGCTCCTGTTTTTCTCTGAAGATGTGGGCAAACGGTCAAACATCTATAGAGTTTACATCAGGGCGTGACGTTAAAACTAATTTAAAGCTCTTAAATTACGCAAAAATGTTCTTTTATCAGCTGTAAATCGTGTTCTCATGTTGTTCCCTCCTCAGAAACGGAGCTGGAGTTGTGTTTTGTTTCATTCACATGTTTGAGTAACACTTTATTATTAATGAAAGAAAGAACAAGAGGAGGACAGGGGGAGGAAGAGAAGAGAAGTAGAAGCAAGGAAAGTTTATTTGTAAAGCACAATTTGTACACAAAGTCATTCAAAGAGCTTTACGAAGAAAGAAATACATGAAAATCACAAAATAAACTAATCAAAACAGAAAGAATCATCATGAAATTACAAAAAGAGATGAACATAAAATGAGAGAGAAGAGCGCAGATGAAAACCTTTCTGTCTCTTTGTCTTTCTCTGTCTTTCTCTCGTTCTGTTTTTCTCTCTGTCTCTTTCTTTCCGTGCATCTCCCTTTCTGTCTCTTATTTTTTCTGTCTTTCTCTCTTTTTCTGTCTCTCTCTGTCTGTCTTTTGTTCTTTTTCTGTCTTTCTCTCTAATTCTGTCCTCTTCTCTCTTTCTGTCTTCTTTGGCTTTCTTTCTGTTTTTCTCTTTCTTTCTCTTTCTTTCTTTCTCTCTTTTTGTCTCTCTGTGTCTCTCCGTCTTTAGAGTTTAGAGTAAAGAGTTTCTCTCATTCTCTCTTGTCTTTCTCTCTGTCTCTGTTTTTCTTTCTTTTTTCTATCTTTCTCTTTGTCTGTCTTTTTCTCTCTACAAACAAAACAAGGTGAATTTTTTTTTATAAATTAAGTAAATGTTTAACAAGAATGTAAAAGGTAAATTAAACAAGAGGGAACGAATATATTTACAAAAGTGGTGATTGACATGAACAGAACCGGTGACAGGGGCGGCCCTGGCGGAGTCCAACATGCACCGGGAACAGGTCTGACTCACTGCCGGCAATGAACACAGCCCTCAGCAAAGGGCCCCGGACCCCAGACTCCCAGAGCGCCCCCCACAGGACACCACCAGGGACACGGTCGAACGCCTTCTCCAGATCCACAAAGCACATGTGGACTGGTTGGGCTAAACTCCCATGAACCTCAAGCACCGACGGAGAGTGTAGAGCTGAATTTCTAGGAGCCAGAGTCAGGGGCCGGAGTCAGGGGCCGGAGTCAGGAGCTGGAGGGCGTCTGGGCGTCTCCCTTAGAGATGGGGTGAGGAGCTCAGTCACACAGAAGGAGCTCGGAGTAGAGCTGCTGCTCCTCCATGTGGAGAGGAGCCAGTTGAGGCTCAGGCATCTGTTCTGATGCCTCCTGGACGTTTCCCTCAGGAGGTGTTCATGTCCCACCGGGAGGAGGCCCCAGGGAAGACCCAGGACACACTGGAGGGACTATGTCTCTGGACTGGCCTGGGAACACCTTGGGGTTCCCTTGGAGGATCTGGAGGAAGTGTCCAGGGTGAAGGAAGTCTGGGAGTCCCTACTTAGACTGATACCCCCACTGATACCCGGGATAAGCGGAAGAAAATGGATGGATGGTAATTTACGTGGTTAAAACAAAAGAGTAACAAAGGGCCAAAGTTAACAAACAAACACAAAGTCAATACTGACGAGTCTCAGAAACCGAGTCACCACAGACAGAAACCACAGACACATAACGAACTAAACTAATTCTTCTTTCACAAGTCCAGACACACACTGAAACACACTAAATGGCAAATTGGCCACGAAGCCCTGCAGCTCCGCACAGGTTTGGAGAATCAGGTGTAGAAGTTCTCCAACAATCAGGGACCAGGACTCGCACCGCAGGAAACCACGGGGCCAAGAAAGAAATGAAAACACACACAAAAGACACATGGACGCACAAATGGACACACATAGGGCAGAGCGCTCACACACAAATCACCGAGGCCTTTGCGCGTCTTCATTAGCGCGAGGACGGGACGACCTTTAGGCTTTGTCCTGGACACATTCCTCCGCAGCAGATCTGTCCCGGTCGCGCTCACGACGACCAGCACTGTCTCAGACTGATGTGCTCCGGGACGTCACGCCGTTATTGGTGCGGGGGTCCGAGGATCAGACCCGGGGCAGGAGGCCTCACACGGGGCCCCACTTTAATCTACCCGTCCGTTTTCTCCTCCCGCTGATCCCGCTCCCAGACTTCCCTCACTCCAGACAGATAATAGAAGAGGAGACGCCTGGAGGACAGACATTTCAGGGTCCAGGGCAAGAATGAAGAATGAGACAGTTTAAATGTGCACGAGGGTCACGGTTATGACTCATATCCTTGTTATTTTATGAGTCTTATCCCAGTTATGAGTTTTATTCCTGGTTTTGAGTCTTATCCTGGTTATTTTGGGAGTCTTATCAGACTCATAAAATTCATATAAATCTATTCAATTTATATGAATTTTAAGTTAAATTGTCATGGTATTTTTATATATGAGTATTTCTATAAAATGTAATCTTGTAATGTTGTAAAAATGTATTTTGTCAGATCTTAGTGTGAGTCATTTCGGTCAGAACAGAAAGAATTCAGATTTAAAAGAGTTTAATAACAGTTATTTTGTCATGACGGGTCAAGTTCTTTTGTAGTTTCTTCTGTTTTACTGCATTGTACTTTATATTAGTGCAGTACATTTGAGTATGACAGTACTTCAGGTCCATCCAAAGTAACAAACAGAAGTGTGAGGGACATGTTCCAGTTTGTTCCTGCAGAATTCAGCTTCACATTTATCAAGTGTAAAGAGAAAAATATCTTATAAAAACATTTACTTTTTAAGGAGAAACATCAAGTCTTCTCAAATCACAGGCCTTAAGTCCCAAGTCACTGACCTCCAAGTCCAAGTCGAGTCCCAAAACTTACTCCATTTTATCAAGTCAAGTCTCAAGTCCTAAAAATAGCGACTCAAGTCCGACTCGAGTCCAAGTCACGACTCGTACGTCCCACCTCTGCTTAAATCTGTCGGAAAATCACTTCAAAATAGTGAAATGATGTGTCCATGCAGCAACGTCATACTTTTACTTGACAAGTTTTCTTAAAATAAACGACCTCTAGACTCAAATTTAATCATTTTGAGAACGAGTAAGTCGATAATAAATCTGAAAACAAGATGAATAAACTTCTATTTGTAAATGAATCAATAAGTCCAGATAAAAAAGTGACATAAAAACGATCCGAGGTGATTTCGTGATGGTTTGACAAACAGGATCTGGATTCGGAGTCGTGGTTCCGTTCAGATGGACCCTCGGCGACGTGTGTGTGTGTGTGTGTGTGTGTGTGTGTGTGTCGTCCTGACTCATGCCGGGAAACATGTGGGCCAGAGTGTGTCAGGGGCCCGTGTCCTTCACTCGCTTCCTGTGCACCGACACTTCTCCACCAGCGACAGGCATGTGGAGGCTAAGTTTAGAAGCAGCAGCTCCACGATAATTGTTCAGACGTCCAGAGGAGGAAGAAAAGACGCACAACTCACACACGGACGCACACAACACACACACACACACAGACACACACACACACACACACAGACACACAACTCACACGGACGCACACACACACACACACACACGGACGCACACACAGCACACACAGACACACACACACACACACACACACACACACACACACAACACACACGGACGCACACAACACACACAGACACACAACTCACACACGGACACACACACAGACACACACACACAGACACACAACTCACACACAGACACACACACACACACACACACACAGACACACAACTCACACACGGACACACACACACACAGCACACACACACACAACTCACACGGACGCACACACACACACACACACACACACACACACGCACACACACACACAACTCACACGGACGCACACACAGACACACACACACACACACAGACACACACACACACACACACGGACGCACACACACACGGACGCACACAACACACACACACAAACACACAACTCACACATGTGCACACAACTTACACACGGACACACAACTCACACGGACACACACACAACTCACACACAGACGCACACAACTCACACACAAACACACACACACAAACACACAACTCACACACAACTCACACATGTGCACACAACTCACACACAAACACACACAGACACACACAACTCACGCACGGACACACACACAACTCACACAGAAACACACAACTCACACACAACTCACACATGTGCACACAACTCACACACAAACACACAACTCACACACGGACACACACAACACACACACACACAGACACACACACACGGACACACACACAACTCACACACAGACACACACACAGACACACACACACACAGATACATGGACACACAGTTACACAACACAATGAGTCTGTTTAAACGATTAAAGAAGAATAATGTTGACAAACTCCTGCTCAGAGAGAAAAAGACAGAGAGAAAAAGAGAGAGAAAGAGAGAGAAAGAGACCAAGAGAATGAGAGACACAATGAGAGAGAGACAAAGAATGAGAGAATGAGACAGAGAGAGAGACAGAAAGAGAAAGACAGAGAGAGAGAGAGAGAGAGAAGGAGAGACAAAGAGAGAGAGAGGAAAACGGGAGAGAAAGACACACAGAGAGAGAGAGAGAGAGAGAGAGAGAAAAGGAGAAAGACAGAAAGAGAAACACAGAAACAAAGAGAGAGAAGGAGAAAGCACCTTGGGGGACACTGATGTATTATTATTAGAAAGACAGAGAGAAAGACACAGAAAGAGAGAGAGAGAAGGAGAGACAAAGAGAGAAAGACTGAAAGACAAAGAGAAAGACAGAGAGAAAGAGAGAGAAGGAGAAAGAGAAATGGAGACAAAGAGAGACTGACGAAGAGAGAGACAGACACAAACACAAATGAGAGAGAAAGAGACAGAGTGAAGAGAAAGAGAGACAAGGAAACACAAAATAAGTCCAAAAAAACACTTATAAAACTCTGATGTGTTATTATTAGAAAGACAGAGAGAGAGAGAGAGACAGACAGACAGAGCGAGAGACAGAGAGAGAGACAGAGAGAGAGAACAGACAGAGAGACAGAGAGAGAGAGAGAGAGAGAGAGACAGAGAGAGAGAGAGAGAGAGAGACAGAGAGAGAGAGAGAGAGAGAGAGACGTGAGTGAAATCGTGGGGGGGGGGTTTGTGGGGGTTGTGGGGTTGTGGGGGTTGTGGGGTGTGGGGGTTGGGGGGTTGTGGGGGGTTGGTCCTGGTCTCCGTCCTCGTGGATCCGGTCGCTTTGAGCCGTGATGATGAAAAAAGCAGGTGGTGTAAAAATGCGAAGGCTCTAACGATGTGGCTAATGAGAGAACGAGCGCTCGTTAAAAGTCCGCGGGCTCCTGTCACGGGCCGAGTAAAAAAAAAAAAAAAAAAAAAACAGAACTCCGGCTCGCGTGGCCTCGGTTTACTTTACTCTCGTTTAAAACGCCGACAGGAAGCTCCGACCGACGCTCGAAACATCTTTATTTTAACACCGTCTGACCTGAAAGAGCCGATTCACCCACAACAGGTGAGACGGTTTGTACTTTTAAAAAAAAAAACTCTCTCATAAAATGACTCTCTTTTCACTGAGTCACTCTCACATTTTTATTGAAAACCAAACTCCTAAACAACTGTGAGCACTCGGACTGATCACAGCCTCTTTTAACGCGCTCTTTAAATCCATTTTGGTTTTTTTGGACATTGTTTTCGTAGAGCAGCGTGACCCACGTCCCCGTTGACCCGGGACAGTCCTCTGTCCCAGCACATTTATACAAAACTCATCTGATTTATCCCAGTTTTATACAAGAAATGTTCTTCCATCCATCCATTTTCTTCCACTTATCCGTGGTCGGGTCGTGGGGGCAGCAGTCTAAGCAGGGACTCCCAGACTTCCTTCATCCCAGACACTTCCTCCAGCTCCTCCGGAGGGACCCTGAGTCATTCCCAGGCCAGTCCAGAGACATAGTCCCTCCAGTGTGTCCTGGGGCTTCCCTGGGCCTCCTCCCGGTGGGACATGTCTGGAACACCTCCCCGAGCCTCAACTGGCTCCTCTCCACGTGGAGGAGCAGCGGCTCTACTCCAAGCTCCTCACCCTGTCTCTAAGGGAGACGCCCAGACTCCCTGCGAAGGAAACTCATTTCGAGCGCTTGTATCGGCGATCTCGTCCTTTCGGTCATGACCCAGAGCTCATGACCAGACGTTGTAGAAATGTTCCTATTTTGACCAATCTGATCCCTGCCGACAGTCGAGAGAAACGTACATTTGTCATTTGTTTCAGTAAAATACAGAAAAGCTGCTTAAAAATGACAATAACACAAAGAAAAAGACTATACTGAGGTGGTGTCCACACGACAACCTTTTTTGGTCCAAACTGTGAAGTTTTTATTAGCTTTGGCCGTTCGTCCGGCGTTTCAGGTGAAAACGGGTTCCAGAGTGGAGAAATCGGAGAACGCCGGCGTTGCGTTGGCGCGTGAACAACAAAAGCTGCGATTTGCAGCTTTTGGAAAATGATGCCGTTGTGTCATTGTGCTTGTGTTTGTTTGTTGCAGAATGGGAAGGACTTTATGCGCATGTTTTCTTTATAGTTCTGTGTGTGCAGTGGCTCTGGCTGTGTCCTGTTTACAGCGCCACATACAGGTGTGGCGTATGTACTGCATCGTGTTAGTGCTCCATTGTCGTGTGGACGTGAATATTTATTGATCCGACATGTGTGGACGCACATTTTTTTCAGCCCACAAAACAAACAAAAACAAAGCCAGGAGCGTCGTCGTGTGGACGCAGCCTGACTCACATTAGTGCTCCGCTTTTCATTAGTGGACGCTTTTTTGCTTTTAAAATACCTTGATAAAATTTTGGTGTGAATTATTTCCATCATAATCCCAAAAATTCAAGTAAAAAACATATTTCTTCATGTTGTCTGCACTGAAATGTCTCTGCGCTATATTTCCTACCACCTCACATCAAAAAAAGGACATTTTTTTATAATTTTGAAAGAAATCGGCAAATTTTTGAGCCACGACTATTGAAGCTTCTCGTTATTTTTTAGTGATAAAGTCCACAGTTTGGTCACGAGTTTGGGGTTGAAAAATGGCTCAATTTTCTGAAGCAAATGTGTCAAAAAGTTGTTTGATTTTTGGTTATTTAAACTGACTTCTGGCCTTTTTTATTTCACGTGGCCCAATAAAATCAAGTTATGCTGCAAATTTTACCTTAGAATTTCCTCCAAACTTCTTAAAAAGTACTTATTATGCAACATTGACTTTTTAACCATTATTACAAACATTCCTGGAGTCGTATTTCACTTTTCCCAGTCCTGTTTTAATAATCCTCTGCTCTGTCACTAAATCCGCTGTTTATAAAACTTCCCAGGATTGTTATGTCATAGGCAGAGGCCCTGTGCCGTTTTTTAAAGCCCAAAACATTTTCTGCAGACACATTTGCAGCGGTTCTGTCGTCACGTTTCTTTCATTACGGCGGCATGTCCGTGGAAACACGTGTGGGCATGTTCCTCATTAGTTGGTCTCGGTGTAATTGTTTTCCCCGCGGTGATTCCCTCGGCTCCACGGCGGCCGACGACGGACAGCTGCGAGACAATATGTTATTTCACACAGAAGTACAGTTCTGTCAAGGTCCTATATTCTACAAAATGGACTTAAAGTGAACTTTAAGTCACGTTATAATGACTCAGACAAACTTTACTGACTCACAAGGGATATAATTTACACACAATACATCACACATCACAATAAATCTGTGCAATTCATTGAATTTTAATCGCAATTTCGATTTGTGTATCAAACGATCTCCAATCAAATGAAAACGATTACAGTATTTTTTAAAAATTTTTTTAAAACATTGAGATGGTAGAACAGCTGGATATATAGTTTACTTTGGATACACACATTCATTTTATGTTTTATACATCGCAAAACTGCACAAAAACACAAAAATGACATACATATTTATAGCCTGTATTTATTTTCAATTTGAAAGTTTTACGTGAATTATCAATAATTAGTTTTTTGTTTTTTGTTGGTTTTTTTTTTTTGTTTTTTTTTGGGGGGGGGGGGTCGTTTTCAGGTCTAAAACAGGACTAAACGGGTCTAGGACTAAATCAGGACTAAACCAGGTCTAAACCAGGACTAAACAGGACTAAATCAGGACTAAATCAGGTCAGGACTAAATCAGGACTAAATCAGGAAATCAGGACTAAATCAGGTCTAAACCAGGACTAAATCAGGACTAAATCAGGTCTAAACCAGGACTAAATCAGGACTAAATCAGGACTAAATCAGGTCTAAACCAGGTCTAAATAAACCAGGACTAAATCAGGTCTAAATCAGGACTAAATAGGACTAAATCAGGACTAAACCAGGTCTAAATCAGGTCTAAACCAGGACTAAATCAGGACTAAATCAGGTCTAAACCAGGACTAAATCAGGAGGTCTAAACCAGGACTAAATCAGGTCTAAATCAGGACTAAACCAGATGTAAACAGGAATGTGTGTGTGTGTCTTTGTCTCTTTTGTCTCTCTTTTTCTCTCAGTCTTTCTCTTTCTCTCTGTCTTTTCTCTGTCTCTTTCTCTCTGAGCAGCAGTTTGTCAACATATGGAACATAATCATTTGTTTATTCTCTAGACCCAAGACCAGAATCTGCAGAACAAGAATCTGCAGTTTAACGATGTCACCCGAACCCCCGCGGCGGCCGTCCACACCTGACGTCTCTAAAAGCTAAAAAAAAAACCCTCTCTTTTATTTAGACGTGCTCCACAGCTGACTCCACTTAGAGTTAAAAAAGAGCAGTTAACACAATGCCGTTCTTCTGATTAGACGACTTCAGACGACGGCAGATGGAGCGGTTTAAATAAGGCGACACGCGACATCTGTTTGCTGTTAGGAAGTAGCAAGTGCGGGCAGTTTAATGACTCCGTATTACACTGTTTTCTTCTCTGTTCTGACGTTTCCTCGTCACAAAACAGACCTGGACCTTCACTTAGAATCATTTAGAGAATTTCAGCCGTGGAACTGCCCGTTTCTACTGAAACTTGGGCTACGTTTCGTTACGTCTAAAACAGAAGGTGCAAAAATGGCGTCGCGTCTTCACTTTTTAACTTTTTAGTTTCAACGAATGTTTTTGGGAGGAAATCGTTCATTTGTCGTTCACTTTCAATATAAAAAAAACTAAAAACAAACAAATCATTATTTGTCTCCAAAACCAAAATGAAAAAATAAACAGATAAGTTTAGTTTTTTCAGTTTTCGATTTCGTGTTTAAACGAATAACGGAAAAAACGGATAAGGGCCGTTTCCCGTTTCTGTGACTTAGACTACGATGCCGGACTGAACCAGGACTGAACCAGGTCTAAAACCAGGTCTAAATCCAGGTCTAAACCAGGTCTAAAACCAGGTCTAAACCAGGTCTAAAACCAGGTCTAAACCAGGTCTAAACCAGGTCTAAACCAGGTCTAAAACCAGGTCTAAAACCAGGTCTAAACCAGGTCTAAAACCAGGTCTAAAACCAGGTCTAAAACTAGGTCTAAAACCAGGTCTAAAACCAGGTCTAAAACCAGGTCTAAACCAGGTCTAAAACCAGGTCTAAACCAGGTCTAAACCAGGTCTAAAACCAGGTCTAAACCAGGTCTAAACCAGGTCTAAACCAGGTCTAAACCAGGTCTAAACCAGGTCTAAAACCAGGTCTAAACCAGGTCTAAAACCAGGTCTAAACCAGGTCTAAAACCAGGTCTAAACCAGGTCTAAAGCAGGTCTAAAGCAGGATTTAACAGGACTAAATCATACCGTGTGGACGTGTTTCCTCGTCTTTTATCAGTAATATTTTTAATTTGGTTCAGTATTCCGACTCCTGACATTAGTCGCTGGAGAAAAATTAAATTGAGCGGAGGCACGAGGTAAAACCCCTCACCACAAACTTTATACACTTTTCTCACACAGGACAGTTACAACACTTTTTACATCCTTCTTAAAACTTATCGCTGCTGTCGTCCTTTTGTTATTTTCCTCTTTTTTTAAGTAACGAACCAAAGATGAATTGATTCCGTCATGTCGCCTACAGCCGCGTAACTTCTCTCTTCCTTCAGCGTGTCCAGAAGTCCAACGTTTTGTGTGATGTTTACATCTTCCTCTGTCTTTTGGGTGCGAGCGCAGGAGACTTTGTTGGTGCAGAACGTTTCGTCGACATTGTGGGTTTTGTGGGGGAAAACTTGCGAACTTCCAGCACTTTGAATCACAGTGACAGAGATCCAACATTTATACATGTACTGTACAGAAGACAGGAGGCCCTTAGTCAATCAGGACGTAAAAAAAGCATGCAAAATTGCACAAAAAAATCCACGAAGCAGCGAGACTGCAAAAGGTGAACCGCGATATAGTGAGTTACGACTGTAAATAGGCATAAATTCCCGGACTATAAGCCGCTTCTTTTTCTCACACTTTGAATCGTGCGGCGAATAAAACAACGCGGTGAATATATGGAAGGAACATTGGCAATGGCACATTGTCTGTTCATATTTACAGTCTGTGGTTTGGTAACACAGCGAACACTCGCTGCCTGAGAGCAGAAAACGTCACTGTCTGTGCTGCACGAGTCTGTGATATTGTCAGACACTCAAACAGTTTATCTCCGTGTGATAAAATAAGTTACTGTATTTTCCGGACTATTGGGTGCACCCTTAAAGGTTGTATAGAGGATTTTCCAAGGAAGGAGAAATCCAGCGACTGTTTGTCCTTTTTCAAATGTTGCTCCTGCGTGAAACCACCTCCCCTCCCCCACAGCTCCTACGTAGAAACACCTCCTCCCTCCTCCTCCTTACGCCACAAACAGGTTTGTTTACAGCCGCTGCACATGACTTGTAAACAACTAACTACAGTGTTGGTTAGACAAGATGGAGAAGTGAGGAGCAGGGAGAAGAGCGAAACGGGGAGCGGGGAGAGGAGCAGTAAGGGGTGCAGGGAAGATTCCGTGAAAATGAACGAGCTACAACACGCAGCAGCAAGGTGGACTCTTTCTTTGCCTTGAAAATGACGTTTTCAGACATAGGATATCACATTCGTGTCCTGAAAAACGTTTGTGTAGCTCTTGGAAATAAAGTACGTTTTCATAATAAGCAGAAGTTTCCTGTCCAGGAGTAATTTGTGGACCAGTGGTTCAGTCTTTAGACCCTTCGTCTGCTTCAGTCGCGCCATCGCTGGAATGAATCTTCAAGAATCACCTTAGTTTGGCTTCGCTGCTTTTCCCCTTGTCTTCTTCTTTCAGCGACCTCAAAAACGGACTTTCTTTTGCGGCGAACTGCTCCTGGATTCTTGTCGCCATCGCAACAAACTTTGTGCGAACTGCGAGGAAGATATAGGTCAAAAAAAGCCGCTAAGAACTGTTGCGTTGGTGGAGTAAACAGCGTCTGTGCGTCTTGCGTCTGTGGACTGTGTGACAGTCGTACGTAAACCACGTACCGGCGGCGCAGGCAAGTCAGTTACACTAGAAACGTAGGGGAGTTTGATTGACAGCCTGTCAGCTCACAGATAACGAGGCAGTGTCGTTATCTATTGGCAAATGTTTAGCCCCACCACGTCCAGAGTTGATGAATTTTTATTCTCTTTTTTTTTGGTCATCATAATTACAAGGCGACTGCATCTATAATCTATCACTGACAATTTGAAACAAAAAAAAAATCCTCCATACAACCTTTAAGCCTCCAACCCCGTCAAAACACGACCCACAGTCTACAACACGTTACAGTTTTAAAGCCACTTGCCCAACAGCGAGACGAACTGACTCGTTCTTGAAGACGTGGACACCTGCGGTTTATATTCAGGTGCGGCTGATATATGTACAGTTTAAAAAATGTTGTCAAAATTTTGTTGATATTCAGGTTCACATTCACGTTCATACGCTGTTAAAACCGCGTTACAGCGAGGGACGACTGGATTGAATTTTAGACTCCGAAAACGCACACTCCAACTTTCCACGTAAAATAATTCAAACACGTTTTCTCAGAGCTGAAAGTAGAAAGTCCAGCCGCTTCTTTCTCTCGTTACCGGGCCGGGCTAATCAGGCCGCGGTTTTACAGTGAAACGAGCAGCGTCGGGGAGTAACAGATTACATGTACCAGAGTTATGTAATCAGAGTACAAATGATGAGTAACTGTATTCAGTTACAGTTACTGTTTCAGTGAGTGGTAATTGGATTACAGTTACTTTGTTGAAATAAATGGATTAAACAGAGGGATTTAACTGTTTTCACATTTGGGGCTAAATCCCTTTTTTTTTTTCTCTGTAATTCCACACTCATTGCCAGACAGGTCTAAAACCAGGACTAAACCAGGACTAAACCAGGTCTAAACCAGGACTAAACCAGGATTAAACAAGGACTAAACCAGGTCTAAACCAGGACTAAACCAGGACTAAACCAGGTCTAAACCAGGTCTAAACCAGGACTAAACCAGGACTAAACCAGGACTAAACCAGGTCTAAAACAGGACTAAACCAGGACTAAACAAGGACTAAACAAGGTCTAAACCAGGACTAAACCAGGTCTAAACCAGGACTAAACCAGGACTAAACCAGGACTAAACCAGAACTAAATCAGGACTAAACCAGGAATAAACCAGGACTAAATGAGGACTAAACCAGGTCTCAAACAGGATTTAACAGGACTAAATCATGCTGCACGGACTGTGTCTCCTCGTCTTCTATCAATAATATTTTTAAAGACTCTCCCTTTTCATTTTCTTATAAAAACATCTTACGTGAAGATCTTTTGTCTTTCATCTTTGTTTCTCTACAGCAAATCAAGTAATCCAAAGTATTCAGATTACATTACTCACCTTAAGTAACTTAACGGATTACTTTACAAACTACATTTTGGGGCATGTAATCTGTAATCTGTAGGGGATTACGTTTTAAAAGTAAATTTCCCAACACTGGAAACGAGTAAACGCAGAAACCCGACCCCGCTGGCACCGTTTCCCGCACCGGAACCGGAGACGCCCGTTTCGTCTCACCCGGCTGCGCTCAACAATCGCCACGTGCAAGAATAAAAAAATAAAAAAAAACGCCTTACACGTTTGAAATATTCTCTGTTATTTTACCTTTCACCAAACGGCGCCCGGTGAGAGAAAATAATCCCGAGGTAATATTATCTTTGCTATGCTTCGCTTTGACACTCTGTAAATATAGAGCTCGGTGGAGGCCGGGGCGTCGGGTTCCACTCCGGCCTGGGAAACGGGCCTCACTCCGGGAAGGAATTTCTTATCAAAATCGTGCGTTTCAATCCGATCTTTTCATTTCGAATCACTTTTTAGACACATTCAAAAGCGTTTATTTCGGGGTTT
Organism: Boleophthalmus pectinirostris; assembly: GCF_026225935.1. Classification (NCBI taxonomy): domain Eukaryota; kingdom Metazoa; phylum Chordata; class Actinopteri; order Gobiiformes; family Gobiidae; genus Boleophthalmus; species Boleophthalmus pectinirostris. Next base: position 2,442,873 of record NW_026571404.1, on the reverse strand, counting down.
TTTCAGCGTCACCGGGCAGATCTTTTGTGCGTCCTGAACTCACTGTACTTACTGTAGAGTTAATCCAGAGGTAATGAATCCCGAGCTGCCGACTCAAACTAATTCAAGTGCCGAGGAATTCCTTGGAAGCGTCTGTCCGTGATATATTATAACGTGAAGGGAAACCAGCCCGCTCTGATTTCACGGAAACACACGGCCTCTGTGTGTGTGTGTGTGTGTGTGTGTGTGTGTGTGTGAGACCCGGGAGCAGTTTAAACGAGCTCTGGTCCCGGACGGGCGGATTCTGGAGCTTTTTTTACGATCTCGGCTTCCAAAAGTCTAAATGTTGTTGTTTTTTTTTTGGACCCGCAAATCTTTATTTACTCTGCGTCGTTCATTCAGTCCAGACGGAACGGGATTGTTTATGGTTTATGACAAAACCAGATTTAAACCAGGACTGAATCAAACTAAAACAGGTCGAAATCAGGTCTAAACCAAGACTAAACCAGAATTAAAATAGGTCTAAACCAGGATTAAAACTAGGTCTAAACCAGGACTAAATCAGGTCTGAACCAGATCTAAACCATGATTAAACCAGGACTAAACCAGGATTAAAATAGGTCTAAACCAGGACTAAATCAGGTCTAAACCAGGAATAAACCAGGATTAAAACAGGTCTAAACCAGATCTAAACCAGATCAGAACATGATTAAACCAGGACTGAAACTGGTCTAAACCAGGACTAAATCAGGTCTGAACCAGATCAAAACCATGATTAAACCAGGACTAAATCAGATTTAAACCAGGACTAAAATAGGTCTAAACCAGGACTAAATCAGGTCTAAACCAGATCTAAACTGGATCTAAACCAGGAATAAACCAGGATTAAAATAGGTCTAAACCAGGACTAAACCAGTTCTAAACCAGGTCTAAAACAGGACTAAACCAGATCTAAACCAGGACTAAAACTAGGTCTAAACCAGAACTAAATCAGGTCTGAACCAGATCAAAACCACAATTAAACCAGTACTAAACCAGATCTAAATAGGGTCTAAACCAGGACTAAACCAGGTGTAAGCAGGAATTGTAGTCACAGCTGCCCTGGGACAGACAGATGGCTGCGCACTACCAACACACACACAGACAGACACACACACACACACACACACACAGCACTTTCACACTTGGCAGCGTGGGTGAAGTGTCTTGCATAAGGGCACGACGACACTGGCCCCCACAGTGGCACCTGATATTCCCCCGAGGATCTGACCTGACGGGTCTGAGATCTGATGAGCTGTACTTTTTTTCTTTTATTATGTAATGAAGTAAAAGTTTTTTCTCAGTCCAAACTGTAAAAGAAACTGTTCGGGTCAAAATGAGACGGTTGTTTCTGTGTCCCTGAACCACGAAGTCCTAATGAGTCATAATTCAGACGCTCAGAACAGTTCAGGAGAGTTCGTTAAACCTCCTGAAAATACACAAAGCAACAGTGGATCCTGGAAGTAAAATCCATTCATATTTTTACTGATACTGTGATTTTATAATGTTGTACTTAAAAAGTGACCAGACTGAAGTTGCAGTGAGCGTTCGTGAAGTTGCAGTGAACGTTTGTGAAGTTGCAGTGAACGTTTGTGAAGTTGCAGTGAACGTTTCGTGAAGTTGCAGTGAGCGTTTGTGAAGTTGCAGTGAGCGTTCGTGAAGTTGCAGTGAACGTTCGTGAAGTTGCAGTGAAGCGTTCGTGAAGTTGCAGTGAACGTTCGTGAAGCTGCAGTGAGCGTTTGTGAAGTTGCAGTGAATGTTTGTGAAGTTGCAGTGCAGTGAACGTTCGTGAAGTTGCAGTGAGCGTTCGTGAAGTTGCAGTGAACGTTTGTGAAGTTGCAGTGAACGTTCGTGAAGTTGCAGTGAAGCAGTTCGTGAAGTTGCAGTGAACGTTTGTGAAGTTGCAGTGAGTTCGTGAAGTGCAGTGAACGTTCGTGAAGTTGCAGTGAGCGTTTGTGAAGCTGCAGTGAGCGTTCGTGAAGTTGCAGTGAGCGTTTGTGAAGTTGCAGTGAACGTTTTGTGAAGTTCGTGAAGTTGCAGTGAACGTTTGTGAAGTTGCAGTGAACGTTCGTGAAGTTGCAGTGAACATTGTGAAGTTGCAGTGAAGAACGTTCGTGAAGTGCAGTGAGCGTTTGTGAAGTTGCAGTGAACGTTTGCGTGAAGTTGCAGTGAAGTTGCACGTTGTGAAGTTGCAGTGAACGTGAAGCTGCAGTGAAGTTGCAGTTTGTGAAGTTGTGAAGTGAACGTGAAGTTGCAGTGAACGTTCGTGAAGTTGCAGTGAACATTGTGAAGTTGCAGTGAACGTTCGTGAAGTTGCAGTGAACGTTCGTGAAGTTGCAGTGAACGTTCGTGAAGTTGCAGTGAACATTTGTGAAGTTGCAGTGAGCGTTTGTGAAGCTGCAGTGTAGGGCTGGGCATCATTAAGAAGTTGCCGATACGATACATACCTCGATACAGTGCACTTTCGATTCGATATGACATATTTCAAATCGATTCGATACAGTTCAATAAAAAATTAAGTCTAAATCCTGTCTGTGATACTAAAGTCTTTGTTAAATCACTTCTTCTTGTGCAAAGTTCATATGAAACACAAACATTTTAATCATCAAAACAGTGAAAATGTCAAATGTGTCACATAAATGAGTTTCCTTTCACTCCACAAGCCACAAAACTGTAGCTCTGTAACAAAATAATTTAATAAAACACACGTAAAAATACTCTTGCTGATGTATCGATACAGTAGCCCACAATATCGATACTGTATCATCACATTAAACGATACGATATATTGATATTCTGATATTTTTGCACACCCCTACTGTAGTGCGCGTTCGTGGCTCGGCGCGCTTCCCTTTGAACAGCTCTGTTTACTCTGGGGCAGATCCGTTACAGTCAAATACATCGTCTGACCTCTGCATAGCGCCGGCTCCGTTTCACCTCCTGCCACGGATCCCTCAGCCGGAGTGTGAAGCGAGCGCGTTACTGGGCATGTTAATTAGACGACAGGCCCCTATGCATCACCACGGTAACCACGGCAACATTTACCACGAGGCGGGTCCGGGCTGATTTACGGGACTGACCCAAAGGCTTTAAGTGGATTACATGCGGGGTCCCGGCGGGAGGTCTGGGAAAGAACACGGTCTGATCCGCTGTCGCCACGGACGTCAGGACCACAAAGACACAGATCACACCAGAGCAACGACAACGACGACGACGAGGAGGATTTATTAAAGGGTTATTAAAAGAAAAAGAAAGAAAAAGAAAGTTTCAAAATGATGACGCGATGAAGCTGAAATTCATGTTTTTAGAGGGAGAAAATTGAGAAACTAAAGAATCAAAAATCAAATGTTCATTGATACTGAAACTAGTGTAAAAACAGGACTAAACCAGGTCTAAACCAGGACTAAACCAGGACTGAAACGGGTCTAAACCAGGACTAAACTAGGACTAAACCAGGACTAAAGTAGGACTAAACCAGGATTAAATCAGGACTAAACCAGGACTAAACTAGAACTAAACCAGGGCTAAACCAGGACTAAACTAGGACTAAACCAGATCTAAACTAGGACTAAACCAGGATTAAATCAGGACTAAACCAGATCTAAACTAGGACTAAATCAGGACTAAACCAGGACTAAACTAGAACTAAACCAGGGCTAAACCAGGACAAAACTAGGACTAAACCAGATCTAAACTAGGACTAAATCAGGACTAAACCAGGACTAAACTAGAAATAAACCAGGGCTAAACCAGGACTACACTAGGACTAAACCAGATCTAAACTAGGACTAAACTAGGATTAAATCAGGACTAAACCAGATCTAAACTAGGACTAAATCAGGACTAAACCAGGACTAAACTAGAACTAAACCAGGACTAAACTAGGACTAAACCAGATCTAAACTAGGATTAAATCAGGACTAAACCAGGACTAAAGTAGGACTAAACCAGGACTAAACTAGGACTAAACCAGATCTAAACTAGGACTAAACCAGGACTAAACCAGGACTAAACCAGATCTAATCCAGGTCTAATCAGAGAATTTCTTTATTTCATGACATTAGTTTTGTCGTTATTATCAAAAATTAGAGTAAAGAAACTAAATCCTCATTTTTTTGCAGAAAGTAGAGAAAATAGTTTTAGTTTTAGAATTATGACACGAGTGGAAGAACAGGAATTTTCTGAAAATAAAGATAAAAAAAAAAAAAAAACTCAAACATGCAGGAATCCCTCACATTACAATTTACAACGAGCAAAATGCGTCTTGCTCAAGGGCAAAAACACAAACGTAGGAGCCGCTCTTGGGGTCAGAAGAAGTTCACCGTGTTCTTTCTGCGTCTGTGTCGGCGTTTTTATCGTTTGAGGATCAGGAAGTGCACCATGCTAGTTGTCGTTGGCGTTGGCGTTACCGTGACGACAGAACTCGCCTCTGGAAGTCGTGAAAGTCTCTGTGGTGAATGAAACATTTCAAATAAACGAGTTCGACGAGTTCTTCATGTTTTTAAGAGGAGCTGGTAGAGAGACCTTAATGGAATGAAGGAAAACTATTTTAACAACAAGAGATTAAAGTTAAATTAACAAAATGTGTTTCTCTTTCTACAGTGTTTGATTTATTCATTCACCCCAACTGAAAATAAAATGAAATAAAATACAATAGAATAAAATAAATTTAAAATATAAAATACAATAAAATACAATTAAAAAATTTAAATTAAATTAAATTAAATAGAAATAAAAAAACTAAAATGAAATAAAATAAATAGAATTTAAAATTAAAAGAAATGAAATGAAATGAAATACAACAGAATAAAATAGAATAAAAACAAGATTAAATTAAATTAAATAAATTGAAATAGAATAAAATAAAACACAATAAAAATGAAATAATATGAAGTTAAACAAAATAGAATAAACAACTGAAAATAAAATAAAATTAAATTAAATTAAATAGATTTTTTTTTAAATAAAATAAAATGAAAAGAAATAAAATACAACAAAAAATTAAAAAACAAAATAAAATGAATTAAATACAACAAAATTTAATGAAATTAAATTAAATACAATAAAATACAATAAAATTAGGTGAAAGAAATTAAATGAAATTGTGGTGGAGGGTACGTTAGATATTTTTCTCCATGGACATGTTATTGCTTTGTCTGGAATGTTCCACAGTATGGCATTAAATGGTATTTCTGTCTTCATGGAGACCAAACCAGGCACAGTTACAGGTCAGATCTGCGGAGAGGCAACCCCCGCTCACAGTCAGAATGTTTGTTTTTCGAGGTATTTTTGAGCTTTAAAACCACCTGTAACTGAATAAACGTAAAGTGGAGCTGTTTAATGTCACACTGTGGAACATTCTAGGCAGAAAATGGAAAGTGACATAGTACGGCTTTAGATGAGTTGTAATAATGCGTTGTAAAAACATGTCCTTCATTGTTCTGGTAAAATAACAGCGTGATAAGATCGAGCGGCGGCGGAGCGTGGAGCAGGTGAGGCCGTTTCAACACGAAGCTGACATGTAAACACACAAGCCCCGCCCACCCGCCACCACCGCGCAGCATGTGCCCGAACCTGTTACACAACAACAACGGGCACCACCTGGACCCCTACACTGTGCCACACACACACACACACACGCACACACGCACACACACACACACACACACGCACACACACACACACGCACACACACACGCACACACACACATACGCACGCACGCACACACACACACACAGACACACGCACACACACAGACACACACACGCACACACACACACACACACACACGCACACACACACACACACACACACACACAGACCACTATTTACACTGCCCTCCAATAAAACACAGGCCGAAAACTGGCACCAGGAAAAGTTTCGATGTACAGTGTGTACAAAATATTAGACAGAAGTGTGACGTCATTCACAGTGTTCCAGCCGAGTGAAGCTCAATGACGTTAGCAGTTATAGGAGAGAATTTGGAGTCTAATATCAAAGCATTGTGACACAGGCTGAAGCTATAGTGAGTGTTTGTAGTGAGCATTTGTGAAGCTGTAGTGAACGTTTGTAGTGAACGTTTGTAGTGAACGTTTGTAGTGAACGTTTGTAGTGAACTTTTCTGAAGCTGTAGTGAACATTTGTAGTGAACGTTTGTAGTGAACGTTTGTAGTGAACGTTTGTAGTGAGCGTTTGTGAAGCTGTAGTGAACGTTTGTAGTGAACGTTTGTAGTGAACGTTTGTAGTGAACGTTTGTAGTGAGCATTTGTAGTGAACTTTTCTGAAGCTGTAGTGAACATTTGTAGTGAACGTTTGTAGTGAACTTTTCTGAAGTTTGTAGTGAACGTTTGTAGTGAACATTTGTAGTGAACGTTTGTAGTGAACTGTTTGTGAAGCGTTTGTAGTGAACGTTTTGTAGTGAACGTTTGTAGTGAACGTTTGTAGTGAACGTTTGTGAAGCTGTAGTGAACGTTTCTAGTGAACATTTGTAGTGAATGTTTGTAGTGAACGTTTCTGAAGCTTGTAGTGAGTGTTTGTAGTGAGCGTTTGTAGTGAGCGTTTTGAAGTGAGTTTGCATTTGTGAAGCGCGGTGAGCGTTTGTGTAACTTTGGAAATGTGAAATGTGGGATAACGGCCGTTTGTGTGACTTTGATGCTGGACTGAACCAGGACTAAACAGTTTTTAGTCCTGGTCTCAGTCCTGGTCTCAGTCCTGGTCTCGGTCCTGGTCTGGTCTTGGTCTTGGTCTGGTCCCGGCCTCAGTCCTGGTCTCAGTCTGATCTGGCCGATAGCTGATATGTTTCCAGGTGCCTCTATCGGCCGATAATATTGGCCAACCGATATATCGGTCGGGCTCTAGTTGTTACCGCCTCAGAAACAGACCTGGAGTTGTGTTTTGTTTCTTTTACACGTCCAGATTATTAATTGTGAAGGTGGATGGAGTTTAAAAACACAGTGGAGCTCTTTGTGTATTTGCACACGAGGCCTAAATATAAAACAAAACACAACTCCAGGTTTGTTTTTGTGGAGGTAACGACATTAGAAAATAGATTTAAAACCACATTTCCGTCGGTAAACAGCTCGGCTCCTGACGACACTTTTACGGGCCCCAAAAAAAACTCCGTACGACCTTGGCCCCCGAGACTCAAATCTGCTGTTAATGTTTCCCATAAACCACAATGTAAAGCTGTCACATTCTCCAGCCTCACTCAGAGTACTCTGTGTACTCTCTTTACTCTGTGTACTCTCTTTACTCTGTGTACTCTCTTTACTCTGTGTACTCTCTTTACTCTGTGTACTCTCTTTACTCTGTTTACTCTCTTTACTCTGTGTACTCTGTGTACTCTCTTTACTCTGTGTACTCTCTTTACTCTGTTTACTCTCTTTACTCTGTGTACTCTGTGTACTCTGTGTACTCTCTTTACTCTGTGTACTCTCTTTACTCTGTTACTCTTTACTCTCTTTACTCTGTGTTACTCTCTTTACTCTGTGTACTCTCTTTACTCTGTGTACTCTTCTTTACTCTGTGTACTCTCTGTTTACTCTTGTTACTCTGTGTTACTCTTTACTCTCTTTACTCTGTGTACTCTCTTTACTCTGTTCTCTTTACTCTGTTTACTCTCTTTACTCTGTGTACTCTCTTTACTCTGTGTACTCTGTGTACTCTCTTTACTCTGCTCTCTTTACTCTGTGTACTCTCTTTACTCTGTGTACTCTCTTTACTCTGTGTACTCTCTTTACTCTGTGTACTCTCTTTACTCTGTGTACTCTGTGTACTCTCTTTACTCTCTTTACTCTGTGTACTCTGTGTACTCTACTCTGTGTACTTTACTCTGTGTACTCTCTTTACTCTCTTTACTCTCTTTACTACTCTGTTTACTCTCTTTACTCTGTACTCTGTACTCTCTTTACTCTGTGTACTCTCTTTACTCTGTGTACTCTCTTTACTCTGTGTACTCTGTTACTCTGTTTACTCTCTTTACTCTGTACTCTGTACTCTACTTGTACTCTCTTTACTCTGTGTACTCTCTTTACTCTGTGTACTCTGTTACTCTCTTTACTCTGTGTACTCTCTTTACTCTGTGTACTCTCTTTACTCTGTGTACTCTCTTTACTCTGTTTACTCTCTTTACTCTCAAAGTTTGTCTGTGACCTAAAAGTCGATTAAAACGACTTGTGCTGGATTAGATTTAAGACTCATCCTTTTTTACTTCAAACAACTGAAAGTAACTAAGTAACTTTTACTCAAATTACACGTTAAATGAAGTACTTTTTTACTTTTACTCAAGTAGATTTTTTGATGTTTACTTTTACTTTTACTCGAATAGATTTTTAGATTTTTACTTTAACTTGAGTAGATTTTTAGACGGTTACTTGTACTCAAGTTGATTTTTACTTTTACTCGAGTAGATTTTTAGATTTTTACTTTTACTCAAGTACATTTTTAGATGGTTACTTTTACTCAAGTAGATTTTTAGATGGTTACTTTTACTTGAGTAGATTTTTAGATGGTTATTTTTACTTATACTCAAGTAGATTTTTAGATGGTTACTTTTACTTATACTCAAGTAGATTTTTAGATGGTTACTTTTACTTATACTCTGATCTATTTTTAAATGTTTGTTTTTACTCAAATAGGAATTACGCAAAATGAAGATACTTTTACTTCATTACAGTTTTTCAGTCCTTTTTCCTCCTCTCCTTGTGACATCACGAGGTGGAACAGAGTGTTTTCAGTCTGAGAGAAAAACTCTAAAGTCTAAATGTGCAGGTTTTGTGAGTTAAACGTGTGAACGAAACAAAAACAAAAACAAAACACGACTCCAGTTTGTGACGAGGAAACGACGTCAGAACGAGAGAAAATCTTGTAAACTGATCCTTTGTTTTGAATTCTTCTTCGTTTTTCGTGTTCGTCTTTGTTTTTTTATTTTCCAAAACGACTTTCCATGACACACTTATTATCCAATCAAATTCCTTCCAGCGCCGTCCTGAGAACTTTCCAGATTTTCCAAACTTTACTTTTACTCGAGTAGATTTTTAGATGGGTACTTTTACTTTTACTCGAGTAGATTTTTTGATATAGTTATTTTTACTCGAGTAGATTTTTAGATATAGTTACTTTTACTTGAGTAGATTTGTAGAAGGTTACTTTTACTCGAGTAGATTTTTAGATGTTACTTTTACTTGAGTAGATTTGTAGAAGGTTACTTTTACTCGAGTAGATTTTTAGGTGGTTACTTTTACTCGAGTAGATTTTTAGATGGGTACTTTTACTTTTACTCGAGTATATTTTTTTGATATCGTTACTTTTACTTGAGTAGATTTTTAGATGGTTACTTTTACTTGAGTAGATTTGTAGAAGGTTACTTTTACTCGAGTAGATTTTGAGATGGTTACTTTTACTTGAGTAGATTTGTATATGGTTACTTTTACTCGAGTAGATTTTTAAATGGTTACTTTTATTTGAGTAGATTTGTATATGGTTACTTTTACTCGAGTAGATTTTTAAATGGTTACTTTTACTTTTACTCGAGTAGATTTTTAGATTTTTACTTGTAGATTTTAAGATGGTTACTTTTACTTTTACTCAAGTAGATTTTAAGATTTTTACTTTTACTTGAGTAGATTTGTAGATTTTTACTTTTACTTGAGTAGATTTTTAGATTTTTACTTTTACTCAAGTACATTTTTAGATGTTTACTTTAACAGTTACTTGAGTACATTTTTGGCTGATCCTTTGTTTTGAATTCTTCCTCGTCTTTCGCGTTCGTCGTTGTTCTTTTGTCTTTCCATGACACACTTATTATCCAATCAAATTCCTTCCAGCTCCGTCCCGGCGGGACGAGGGCGCGCGTGCCACGGCCGGGCGCCCGTTCGAGGTCGAGGTCGTGACTTCTTCTTCTGATTCTTCTTCTTCTGCTCTTGTCTCCCTCAGGAGGTTTGTTCTTCGCCGAACCCATGAGGAACAACAAGTACGTGACCATGATGGACCCGTTCCAGATCAAGTACGGGAAGGTGCCCACGGCGGCGCTCTCCCTCGCCTCGCTCATCTCCGAGATCATGTGGGTGACCGGGACCCTCATCGGACTAGGTAAGAAGAATCTGACCCCCCTCCCCCCACGTGTTGACCCCGCTGACCCCCGCCGCCCCCCCCTCGCCCTCGCCGTCGTATCCTGTGGCGACCCTGGCACAGACGCAGCTGTCCAGGCGATGCCAGGTGAACGCTGAAACATAAACCCCCGACTAATGAACAGTCTGATGGAAATAACTGCTGCGGATTACACACATGTACACACACACACACACACACACATACACACACACACACACACACACACATACACACACACACACACATACACACACACACACACATACACACACACATACACACACACACATACACACACACACATACACACACACACACACATACACACACACACACACACACACATACACACACACACACACACACACACATACACACACACACACACACACACATACACACACACACACACACATACACACACACACACACACACACACACACACACACACACACATACACACACACACACACACACAGAGAGAGACGCACACACACACATACACACACACACACACACACACACATACACACACACACACACACACACACACACACACACACACACACACATACACACACACATACACACACACATACACATACACACACACACATACACACACATACACACACACACACACACACACAGAGACGCATACACATACACACACACACACACACACACACACACATACACACACACACACACACACACATACACACACACATACACACACACACATACACACACATACACACACACACACATACACACATCTACACACACACACACATACACACATACACACACACACACACACAGATGCAGGGCAGAAGGATTTGTCTGGGCTTAAAGCTGCACTGTGGAGCTTTTCTGGTGCAACACTGGAAAAATATCTAGTCAAATTAAAATGAGTTTAGACCTGGTTTAGTCCTGGATTAGTCCTGGTTTAGACCTGGTTTAGACCTGGTTCAGTCCTGGTTTAGTCTGGTTTAGACCTGGTTTAGTCTTGGTTCAGTTCTGGTTCAGTTCTGGTTTAGTCCTTTATGAATTATTATTTACTTCTGAAGTAATAAATCATAAATAAAAAACTCATTACAGTTTTGAAGTCACTCGCCCAACAGTGTCCACAACAAATCATGAAAATATCGTTTTGTGGATTTCGTCTTTTTTTTTTTTTTCTTTGAAGTTTCATCAGTGTGTTTTTTTGGGGGGGGTTTTTTGCGTTTTTTTTTTTATTACTGCCCCAAATTTCTGCACAATGTTAAATAATGAATAAATAAAACCATATAAATAAATAAATAAATAAATAAAAATGTCGTTAATTCTGATGATGAAAACACGATGACGATTAAAACAAAAGTCGACTCGTTGAGGCCCTTTTCGCCCTCAGCAGCACCAAGACTCTCGCCGCGTGTTCTGGTGTCGTCCGGTCTGTGATGAACGCTGCTGCTGTCGTCGTGTCCTCGGGCAAGACACTTAACCCCCCTCGCCCCAGCAGAACGTGTGAGTGAACGGATATAAAAGCACTTTGAGCCTCGAAGGTGAAAAAGCACTTAAATAAAAAATGTGCCCGTTTCCCAGCGTGTGACGAAGGCCGAGATCTAAAGTTTAAAGCTTTATCAGTATTATGGAACATTTCACACAAAGACATAATATTCTGTACGTTTTATATAAATAACTCAAAGTAACTCGTGACCCGCTTAAAGACCCTGAACACGATTTTTTCCACAGAATATTTGAGTAAATTTTGACTTGTATAAGCAGCTCTGGAGGTCTGCACGTGTCTGCTGTCAGAGAATCAGGAAGGACACGTTAGCATGCTAGTTGCTGTTACATGGAAGATAATTAGTAACTTTCCCACCCCATACAGATTGAACCAGGACTGATCCAGGTCTGGGACCAGACCGGGACCAGACGGAGACTGAGACCAGACTGGGACCAGAGTGGGACTGAGAGCGAGACCAGACTGAGACCAGACCGGGACCAGACCAAGACTGAGACCAGAGCGGGACCAGAGCGGGACTGAGACCAAGATCAGACCAGACCGGTAACAGACAGGAACAGAGACCAGAGCAGACTGAGACCGAGAGACCAGAAGCAAGACTGGACCAGAGCGGGACCAGAGCGGGACTGAGACCGAGATCAGACCAAGACCAGACCGGTAACAGACCAGGAACAGACCGGGACCAGAGCAGGACTGAGACCGAGACCAGACCGAGACCAGACCAGGACCAAACTGGGACCAGAGTGGGACTGAGAGCGAGACCAGACTGAGACCAGACCGGGACCAGACCAAGACTGAGACCAGAGCGGGACCAGAGCGGGACTGAGACCGAGATCAGACCAAGACCAGACCGGTAACAGACCAGGAACAGACCGGGACCAGAGCAGGACTGAGACCGAGACCAGACCAGGAACAGACCGGGACCAGAGCAGGACCAGAGCAGGACTGAGACCGAGACCAAACAGAGATCAGAACAGGACCAGAGCGGGACCAGACCGGAGGTTTAGAGCCCACGACAGGGCCGGAGCTCAAAGCTGAGGCTCGGACCCTGCGGAGACTCGGAGTCAAAGCTCAGAGTCCACTCTGGTCCCACTCTGGTCCTAAACCTGGATTGTTCCTGGTTCAGTCTGTATGCGGTGCAAAAGTCCGGCATCGCAGTCACTGAAGTCACGTAAACGGGAATCCGTATTTTCCATTTTTCATTTAAACACAAAATAAAACTGAAAAAACGAATCATTACAGTTAAAAATGTCAGTGATAATCTCTACTCTGATTAGTTTTTCTCATTTTTAAGATGGTAAAAATCAGGTCCAGCAGCGTTTGAAATGTGGCCCAGTCCAAAGCACGAATCTTCATCTTTGCAGTAGTTGTCGCAGCACCTCGTGACGGCGTGTGTGTGTGTGTGTGTGTGTGTGTGTGTGTGTGTGTGTGTGTGTGTGTGTGTGTGTGTGCGTGTGTGTGTACAGTACAAACACCGGGTCCTATCAGTTTCCAGGCGTCTGGAGGCCGCTCTTATCCTCCATCTCCTGCAGACGTGCGCCGCTTTGTGAATAATGAGAGAGGGACGGAGCGGCGAGACGTGATACTGTCTGTACGCTCACGACACACAACCTGAGAATGTCAACAACACAGAGAGCGACACAACGGCGCAAAACACTGAGTACGTGTGTGTGTGTGTGTGTGTGTGTGTGTGTGTGTGTGTGAGGAGGAGGGGGGGGGCTCGTGATTCTTTTCATAACATAACACTGGATTATACGGAGTCATTCCACGTCAAATCTCTGAAAGCCGCCACTCGAACATCTCAGGTTTGACTGAAACAATTCAAGGAGGGAATGTCAGCTCCCAACTCTTCATAGTTTTGTCCATTCCATTCCATTCCATTTTCTTCCGCTTATCCGGAGCCGGGTCGCGGAGGCAGCAGTCTAAGCAGGGACTCCCAGACCTCCCTTTCCACACACACTTCCTCCACCCAAGGCTTCATAGTTTTGTCATTCAAACATATTTTGTCAACTCCCCCTCGACCGGTGTTGAGAGTAACGCGTTATAAAAGTAAAATATTACCGTATTTTCCAGATTATAAATTGCACCAGACTATAAGGCTCCGTTCAGACTGCAGGCCTTAACGCTCAATTTGGATTTTTTTGTGTGAAATCCGATGTTTTTTCGAGGTCGTTCACATTTCCAGTTAAATGTGACTTGTATGTGTCTCCAGTGTGAACATTAAACGGCCCAAAAGTGTCCCACATGTGACACTGGAGACACGACGACGTCAACCGCAGCGAGCGTCTCTGCTATGAATAGACGTGTGAATGATGAAATTTGCGCATATAATTAATTACCGCGGCGCGCAGTATTTACGGCTAAAGGCTAATAGCGATTGTTTATTTACTAGCTAGGAGTTATGAGTCGGTCGCGAACGAAGCGGCTCTTAGATCCGGCTCTTTGAAGCGAACGACGGGAGCCTGATCCTTATTGGGATTGGAGCCGTGTTTTCTCTTTCTCTCACTTTTTTTCTCTTCACGCCGCGTGCAGACTCGTGGTAGTTTGACAGCGGCAGCGGCTAAAAACGAAACTTTCAGAAATCTGCGTGTGCATAGGATAAAAAAAAAAACGTGCATAAATATATTCAGGATAAAATAAATAAACCAGGACTAATCTTGGGGTCAAGAGAGGGAGAGAGACAGAGACCGAGTCCTGACACTCAGTCCTGGTTAAGTTCTGGTTTAGTCCTGTTTTACACATAGTTTAGATCTGTTTTAGTCCTGGTTTAGTCCTTTTTCAGTCCTGGTTCAGTTCTGGTTTAGTCCTGCTTTAGTCCTATGACATATCATGTAAAGAGTCAGAATAACAATAAATGTTGCCTAAATAAACCCAGTTTAAAATCCACCAGAGCCAAACCTAAGTTTTTTTTTAATAATTCAAGATTTACAGTGAATTTTTACATCACTAAATATATCGGCGATTATATCGGCAGCTTCAACTCCCATTATATCGGTATCATATCGGCAACAACAAAATCCATATCGGTCGGGCTCTAATATCCAATATCCAAGTGTCCTGGGTCGCATTTGAAAAAAATCTGATCTGTGTGGTTCAGACTTTCATTAAAAGATCAGATACAGGAACAGAGAGGCCAAAAAAATCGGATTTGGGTCACTTCAGGTGCAGACTGAACATAGCCTTAGTTGCGTTTTATAAAATCAGACCAGGAACCGACATTTAATATTGAAAATCAAGTTGTACTAACAATAGAAGAGAGAACAACAGACTGTTAACGTCACTGTTACGACCCGAGTGGATCAAACATATTAACGAGGACACAGGAGCCGAAAAGGTTACAAAAGTAAAAGTTGTTTTTATTTTTAAGTTAATTTTAATTTACTTTAAAACGTTAAAATCCCTCCCGTGCCCAAAAACAAAGTAACAACTGAAAGGTGGACCTGGTGAGCGCCAAACAGAACAAAATGACACAGCACCGGACCAACCCTGTACAGCCGGTGCCGACAGATACGGTGCAGAAGTTCGGCCTCTTTGTTCGCTGTTTGTTCTTTGATGATTAGTGACAGTTATTTTATTTATTTATTTTTTGAGAGTAAAACTACAAAACTATTTAAGGTCGCTTCTTCAAATTTTCAAGGGTTAAAATTTGGCAAATGTGGACTTTTTTACACATGTGCTTTTGATTTATCACACATTTCTAGTAGTGAAATCGTGAATTTGTTGGCAATCCTTTTAACTTTGTCATAGTTTCCTTCTCATTTACCCTTTGGACGTTGTATTTGGAGAGATTCGTGCACATTTGCATAATACATGGTCCAAAAAAATTACTTTTTTTAGATAATCTAGATTTAGAACTCTGCATTTGGTTCCATCTCTGGTTAAAATAATATTAATTTTACGCAAATGCTCAAGAAAATCGCCCTATACTACAACATCGAACCAAATAAATAAGGCGTATTTAGATCATTTGTCATTTTATTCTGCAAACACAAACTGAAACTTGCGTAAAAGTATCTTAGAAAGTCCATCGAAAGTGACTTGAAAACGTAAAAGGCGTCACTTTCCAGGAAACTTCATGCAGCTTGAGCAACTTCTAAAACATCTTTCTCTTTCAAATTTCTTTCTAAATCATTTTCTAGAAGCTAAAACCTAATGCAGGCTTTTAATCGAGGTTATCTGAGACTTTATCTTTACCGGGCTTTGATGGAACACACTGTTACATAATCTGCATTTATTCTCAACCGTAAAACAAATGCTTCTCGTCGGTATAAACAGAAAATAAATTCTCTGTACAGGCTCGTCTGTGAGCTGATCCCGGGCCGAGCGGGGACATTTCCCAAACAAAGAGTGCATGTTATGTCTTAATCCCGCGCTTCATAATCACAGAGATTATGTGTAATGTATGCGCCGAGTCACGCTACAGAACACGCCTCACGTTCAGGCTCTGATCTACACGCAGATGTCCCCGTAACTCACCCACAACGCACCACAAAACACCACAAAGCACCACAAAACACCACAACGCACCACAAAGCACCACAACGCACCACAAAACACCACAAAGCACCACAAAACACCACAAAAGCACCACAAAGCACCACAAAGCACCACACCGACCCCTGCACCTCTGAACTGTGAGCTTTCTAATCTGTCAGTGCTGCAGTTAAGAGAATTTAAACGTTTAAAGAAGACATTTCGTGCTTGTGTAGGTGAGTTTTGAGCCCCGTGTCCCTGCAGATTTATCCAAAATATCCACTGATTTGTTCCAGTTTTATATTAAAAATGTCCATATTTTTGACCAATTTGATCCCTGACAACAGTAAAAAGAGGCATAAACTGGCATTTGTTTACAAAAGAACAGAAAAGCTGCTTAAAAAACGATCAAAACACGAAGAAAATGGGCCCAGTCAAGCAGAAGTAAACAACAAGGCCAAAAATTCAAGTTAATTCATCTGATATAAAAATGTATTGAACAGATACATATGTACTCTAGTTTATCAAACTGTTGACCTTTTTTCTGGACCATTTTTGGTTCTAAAGTTCCATATGTTTTAAACAGACCATGTATGAAACATGGAACAAAAATTATTTCCCAAATTTCAAAGACCCAAAAATCATGTAAATAAATGGTTTGTATTTCATCATATCTTGTGTTATTCCATCTTTGAACTGTTGATGAAGGGACATGATTTTTTTTTTTTTAAATGTATTTGAAATGAAAAAAATGTTCTTGGAAGGACTGACATATTTTATAGAAATAGTTTCCTTTCATTTTGAAGTAATATTAAAGTTTTCAGAAGAAAAAAGTGACAAATGATGTAAAATCCTGCACCTTCTACTTGTTTGTACAATTTTCCCTCCGTTACTTTTCCCTCCGTTACCATGAACTTTCTTAATAAAAAATCTCATGAGTCAAAAAGTCAGAGGTTTTTCAACCTAATCTTGTACCATATGGTAGAAAACTATATGAAGCAAATATTCAAACCAGTTTGTTAAGGATATGGAAGTGAGAACCAAGAGTTATCACTGTTTGGATTTATTGCCCAAAAAGTGCTGCATATTTCATTCCCTCCGTTACCGACATGAGTTTTTTAAATTTTTTGTCTTGAACTTGAAAGAATCTCACAGGTTTAACTTGACCCTGTTGGAGTGTAACTCTTTCCTACATTCTGATACTTTACTTATTTCAATAGTTCCTCTAGTTTCTGAATAAGAGACATTTGAATGTCAAAAATCTGACCCTGTTTCCCTCCGTTAACACTTGACCAAATGTAACTATACTGACTCATGTTCATCATGAATGGGGCGAATGCTGAACAGTTTTCCTTAATCACACGTTCGTTTCACAATTTTAATTTGTGTATTATAATTTGTCTAATTTAACTAAAATAAAACAAAAAAAAAGAAGTCACTGTAGTGTTCCGTGATGTTCTTCAGCTCAACAGTTCCAAACAGCTGTTCAGTCCCTCAGGGAAAACTTTGGCAGGTTGTGCTCTGCAAAAAAGCTTGGCCCAAAATTTAAGATAGAAGCACTTAAATCTATCAGAAAATGACTTAAAAGAAGAGAAACGATCTGTCCATGCAGCAAGATCATTTTACTTGACAAATTATTTTAAAAAAGTTTATGGATGCCAAGTTTTAGAAAAATATAGTTAAATATCGAGCAAATCTGTTTCACTGAATCTAAAAACAAGTGAAGTGTCGCAGGAGAAACTCTGTCGCTTCTTTTAAACATTTATTTTCTAAATTTAAGATTTTCTGACTAGTTGAGTCATGGGAGAAATAAATGTGACCGTTTTTAAGATGATACGACCAATTCAGAACGAGTGAGTGGATCATAAATCTGAAACCAAGATGAAGAACCTGATGTAAGTTTTAAAATCTTGGTCAGATCAGAGACATTTGCAGATTGTAAAAACGCTGCGGCTGAATCTATGGTTTTATCTCGTGCTCAGTGTCGGGAACTGCACCGGAAGTCGTCGTGCGCGTGTTTCCAAACGACTTCGGCTGAGCGTGAACGGAGCCTGTTCTGTGCAGAGACGGGAGCTGGTTGGTTTGAGCAGATCCTGTGTGACCTTGGTTCACACGAGACCTGAGCTCCACTTATCTCTGTCACACAACAGGCAACGTTTGACACAAACTCAAACTGACTCACCTTGTCTGTGTGTTACTGTTAAATATATTCCCTGACAGATTACAGATTACACACACCAACATGTAGTTTGTAACAGAATCCATTAAATTACTTTAGGTGAGTAATGTAATCTGAATACTTTGGATTACTTGATATTGTCGTGTTTTTTTAAAACGACATGAATGAAGTGACCACATCCTGAAAATTCATGTTTGTTTTCTTCAAAAGTCTCATGAACAGACTTTTGTTTTCTGTAGAGAAGCAAAGGTTTAGTCCTGGACTGATTTAGACCTGGTTTTAGTCCTAGTTTAGTCCTGGTTTAAGTCCTGGTTTAGTCCTGGTTTAGTCTTGTTTTTCATCCTGTTTTAGTCCTGGTTTAAGTTTCTGTTTAGTCTTTTTCCTTTATCCTGGTTTAGTCCTGGTTTAGTCCTGGTTTTGTCCTGTTTAGTCCTGGTTTAATTCTGTTTAGTCCTGTCCTTTTAGTCCTGGTTTTTCCTGTTTTAGTCCTGTTTAGTCCTGGTTTAATTCTGGTTTAGTCCTGGTTTAGTCCTGGTTTAACAGTTGAAGAGTTAAATAAAGTTGACAGGTGTAATAACGGTGTTAAATTTCCACTGTCAGATCATTTTTAAAGTGTCGTCTGGGGGAAGCGTCTCACAAAGTCCCTGGAGAACTTTCTGCACAAACACATAATATAAGAGTTTGTCTATGATTAGTTGTGTTGTCGGGCAGTTTAGCCGACGGTCCGGTCAGTCTGATCTGTGCTGGAGGACGAGGGCACCGACCATCAGTCCCACTGACCCCACTCATTCCTCTGTGGCTTTTTCAGCTGCTCAGGGCGTCACCGTCAGATAACACGAGTCACAACACGAGTCACAACACGGCAAACAGCTGCAGCCCTCCAACACATCTCCTCTTCATCAACCACACCTCCTCCTCAGATCTGGGGCCTCATTTATTTAAAAAAAAAACTGCGTAGCTGTTGTCGTAAGTTAGTGCGTACGTCCAATGGCCACGAGAGACGTGCACCGCGCAAACTTCAAATTTAGAAAAAACACAGCACCAACTGAACCTGCAATCTGTGCTTTATAGATCCACATTTATAGATCTCTACAGCTCCACCTCACCATAAAAGGTCAGACCACGCCCCCTCCACACCTCCACCTCACCATAAAAGGACAGACCACGCCCCCTCCACACCTCCACTTCATCATAGGAGCAGGTAAAGTGACTGGTGAATGAGATTTTCCTAAACATGAGGCAATAATCAGCGGGTTTGAGCGAGACACGCGGAACAGAGGGAGGGGGACGCTGTCCTTGCTGTTTCAAGAGTTTTATCGCTATATTTTTAAGGCTGCCTGTGATGTGTGTGTGGACTGGCCCTGTATATATATATATATATATATATATATATATATATATATATATATATATATATATATATATATATATATATATATATATATATATACATGTAGATACGTGCACTGAATGGTCAAATTATGAGCATGTGCGAGAGATTCAGATGCCCGTCCCTGGAGAGGGAAAGGAGTGAGGGATACGAGGAAACGTGGACACAGATTTAGCACAAAACACATCAGATACAGATCAGGCGCTGTTATTCTGCCAATAAAAGTCCACACCAAACATCCAAACTCTGCTCAGCTCTGTGAGTGTGGGTCTGGGTCTGGGTCTTGGGTCTGGGTCTTGGGTCTGGGTCTGGGTCTTGGGTCTGGGTCTTGGGTCTGGTCTTGGGTCTGGGTCTTGGGTCTGGGTCTTGGGTCTTGGGTCTGGTCTGGGTCTGGGTCTTGGGTCTTGGGTCTGGGTCTGGGTCTGGGTCTGGGTCTGGGTCTTGGGTCTGGGTCTTGGGTCTTGGGTCTTGGGTCTGGGTCTTGGGTCTGGGTCTTGGGTCTTGGGTCTGGGTCTTGGGTCTGTCTGGTCTTGGGTCTGGGTTGGGTCTGGGTCTTGGGTCTGGGTCTGGGTCTGGGTCTTGGGTCTGGGTCTGGGTCTGGGTCTGGGTCTTGGGTCTGGGTCTTGGGTCTGGGTCTGGGTCTGGGTCTTGGGTCTGGGTCTTGGGTCTGGGTCTTGGGTCTGGGTCTGGGTCTTGGGTCTGGGTCAGCACGGACATTATTCTGTTCTTCATACTGTCAGAGAGCAGCTCTCATTTGCCAGAGCTCCACATTACACAAAAATGTAGGTAATATTTGGAGTTGGAGTCAGGTTTGGACAGTCGTGCTCAGACTCGGGTCACTCAGGTCACTCTGGTGCTCGGTGCGTAAAGACTAAAGTAAAAGTGTTAAAGTTGTGTTCATTAAATCAAAGCCTGACTCCTGCTGTGTCCAGAGGAAGAGTTTTTGTCTCAGGTCCAGTCATTATTTCGTCCTCTGTGTTGGGTCACAGACTGTGTTCTATAAAAGTCTTTGGAGCGGAACTCATGGACGAGTTTCAAATGTGTAACACTGTGGAGAATAACAAGTGGAATAAACAGAAACAGCCCTTCTCCGTGTTTTGGTGACCTCTGCTTAAACGCACCGTGGATTTTCTGACGGTTTCTTGAGTAAACTCTTCCTCAGACTCAAACCTCAAACTTCACTCCCGCTCCTCGCTTTTCCCCTGTGTCTCCAGACAGTCTCCGAGCTGAAGTAGAGAGAAGCAAAGTGCGGCGACTAGGACGGGTTTCATAAATCTCGCGGTTGGCGTGAAGAGCGACTACACAACGATTTATGAGTGAGCGAGATTTATAAACGAAGCCCCAGATCAGATCAGATTTATAAATAGGTTTTACCGACGTGACACCTGAAAAATGGACAAAACAAGAGGGTTCGGTCAAGTGATAACGGAGGGAAACGGGCAGATTTTTGACATTTAAATGTCTCTTATTCAGAAACTAGAGGAACTATTGAAATAAGTAAAGTATCAGAATGTAGGAAAGAGTTACACTCCAACAGGGTCAAGTTAAACCTGTGATATTCTTTCAAGTTCAAGACAAAAAATTTAAAAACTCATGTCGGTAACGGAGGGAATGAAATATGCAGCACTTTTTGGGCAATAAGGTGTCAAAGCACTTCGCAACCTCCGATGCAGAGACGAGAACATCACGCCGGCTAGTATTAACATCAAGACCCTGATCCCAACCCACAATGCAAAACAAATCGTTAATAAGGCCAAAAAAGCACAATTAAATGAAAGGATTCGCATCACTATCAATAAACAGAAAAACATTGAACGAGAACTAATGGACGAAAGCAAGAAATACGGAGGCACAACGACAGGTCAGCAAACTTTTAGAAAAAACATACAAATTAGAATTTAAAACAACTAAGGACCGACACATCAGGAAGTTGAAATTACCAATAGAGACAAAACACCGTAAAATCGAAACCTCACGAACAAAAAATAAAGATAAAGAACCCAAGAAGTGAATAAATCCAAACAGTGATAACTCTTGGTTCTCACTTACATATCCTTAACAAACTGGTTTGAATATTTGCTTCATATAGTTTTCTACCATATGGTACAAGATTAGGTCGAAAAACCTCTGACTTTTTGAGTCATGAGATTTTTTATTAAGAAAGGTCATGGTAACGGAGGGAAAAGTAACGGAGGGAAAATTGTGCAAACAAGTAGAAGGTGCAGGATTTTACATCATTTGTCAGCGGCAGTAGTTCAGTTGGTAGAAGCATTCGCCCACTGATCTGAAGGTTGGTGGTTCAAATCCAGTTCTCGACATAAAACATCACAGGTTGAGTGGTCAGATCCACTGACCCACAGGTTGACCTGATGTGATTCCAGCTCCCACAGATGAATGCTGTCGTTGTGTCCTTGGGCAAGACACTTAACCCACCTTGCCCACAGTGTCTGTGTACACTGGTGTGTGAATGTGTGAGTGGTTCCTTGTTGTAAAGAGCTTTGAGCCTTGAAGGTGGAAAAGTGCTATAGAAAAATGTGACTGTTTACCATTTTTTTTTTCTTCTGAATACTTTAATATTACTTCAAAATTAAAGGAAACTATTTCTATAAAATATGTCAGTCAAAGCAAATTTTTATCATTTTAAATACTTTTTTTTTTTTTGAAAAATCCTGTCCCTTCATCAACAGTTCAAAGATGGAATAACACAAGATATGATGAAATACAAACATTTATTTACATGATTTTCAGGTCTTTGAAATTTGGGAAATAATTTTTGTTCCATGTTTCATACATGGTCTGTTTAAAACGGATGGAACTTTAGAACCAAAAATGGTACAGAAAAAAGGTCAACAGTTTGATAAACTAGAGTACATATGTATCTGTTCAATACATTTTTATATCAGATGAATTAACTTGAATTTTTGGCCTTGTTGTTTACTTCTGCTTGACCCAAGATCATTTTACACTCCACTGTTCTGATCTGTTCTAATGTCGTTTCCTCTTCACAAACAGACCTGGAGTTGTGTTTTGTTTCACTCAAACCTGTTTAACACTCAAACTCTGCACATTTAGGCTGAGTTCTTCTCTCAAAAACTCTGTCCCACCTTGTGTCAAGAAGGTCCTTGTCATGACAAGAAGTTCTTCAAGTGTGATTTTAAACTCCACACACCTTCACTAGAATCATTTGGATCGTTTCAGTTCTGAAATTGCCAAACTCTACTGAGCTGTAAACCTGAAAACACTTCAACGCTTCATGACATCACGAGGTGGGACAGAGCATTTTGAGGTTTGGAGATGCAGACAGAGTAAACAAAACACAACTCCAGCTCTGTTTTTGAGAAGGTAACAACATTAGAACACGACTTAAAGCTCACAAGAGTCAGTTTTATGTAATATTGGACCTTTAAGATCAACGGCGATCGAACTGAAGACTGACAGGACATTTCAGGAAAGAGAAAAAAACGATGGTGCGTCAAAATTTTGTCACCGCTGAAGTCGTTTGGCGTCTGCAGGTTGGATTTGTTGAGACGATTTATGGTTTACAAATAAATGACAAATGGAATCACACCCGGCTCGGCGCTCAGTGACGCTCGGCAGCCTCTCCGTCAGCGTCACCGCTTCCCGTCCGCTTTCTTCCCCGTGGTTTTTGCTGAGTCATGCTAATATGAATAAATATTTAAAGATAAGGCCGTGAACGTGGAGCCGCGGGTGATAGGTGGACTCTTTATTGATCCCCGGGGAAATTCAAACCGGCTGTTTATTTTACGTTTTACAATTTTAATAAAAGTGACTGTTTCGTTTTGAGACGCACTGAGTCATTCGTGGATCTGTTCAAATAACTGCAGGGTGTTTCTGTTTGTGTCTGACCTGAGTTGGCGTCGTGGACACTCGCTGGAGCTTCAGAGAGAAAATCCCTCCTGCCCAGAAAAGGATTTTTCCCGTGTTCAGCTGACAGGTCACCAGCAGTTTTCAAAAAGGTCGGATTTTGTAGCGATTTTGACCTATTTTTACCTCGTCGGGCTAAAGGCTGATCTGCAGGGGCGGCGCTATCATTAGGCGAAAGTAGGCGGCTGTTTGGGGCCCCCGAATCTTGAGGGGCCCCCAACCAATTCCCCTCAGTGACACAAACGACCGAGGCCTCAGAGCAATTTGATTTTCTCTCAATATGACATTAAATGAGAGTAGTTGACTTTTTAAACAAGAAAACACCATCAAAATTGCATCTGATTGTTAAATCTATTTTAACTGTCATAAACTGGCCATGTTTATCCAAAAGAAAATCAGAACAAACAGTATGAAATTTTGTAAATCTGTTAAAGGGCTGGAGCTCTGGAACAGCTGTACAGAAAATCTAAAATTGTGCACGAGTCTCTTTCACTTTACAAAGAAGTTTAAATGTTTAACTCTGGACAGAAACATGAAATATGAGACTTAGTTTGTGCTGTAGAACTTTGTTGTTCTGTTTCTGATTTGTTTGTTTCCTCTCGCTGTATTTATGAAGATGAACTGGGGTCACGATGACGCTCTGACAAAGGAATAGGTAACACTTTATAATAACTACACCTTATTAATGAACAAAGATTTAATTAATAATGATTCACGCTTAGTAAATGCTTAATAAAGTATAATTTGTCTTCACTTTAGAAAAGATTTAACTAACAGATAACAGCTGCCTGAATTATCATTGCATTGTATTATTAGTAAATCATTCTCTCATAGCTTATTAATGATTAATAAATGCTCAAATGGTTAGTTCATGAGTAATTAAGTATAAAATAATTATGAGTAACTATTTACAGCACAGGCAAATTAAGTGCAAGTTCTAATTAAGGTAGTAATTAAGTAGTTACTAAGCGTAAATCATTATTAATTAAATCTTTGTTCATTATTAATTAAGCCTTTGTTCATGCTTTATTAAGGCTAAATAAGGTGTAGTTATTATAAAGTGTTATGGAATAAAGGGTAAAGGCAGAATAAGCTCAAGCTTCAGCCGACACCTTTTCGGTCTCTGTGTGTTAAATGACTGTGAATTAATGTCAAAATATACCAAAATAAATAAATAAATAAATAACCCTATTCGCACAGGATAAGTCCAACCTGGAGACGTGTGGTAATTTGTAAATTACCGGCCCACGTTTGTGTTACTCGCAGCAGATTCACACGGGACAAACAAAGTCCATAAATTACTGTGTTTTACTGATATGATGAGCATCTGATACATGACGTAACATCAGAGATAAAAACAGGAAGGGCAGTTAGAATAAAGGCGACTGGACCAGGACTAAACCAGGACTAAACCAGGACTAAACTAGGACTAAACCAGGACTAAACCAGGACTAAACTAGGACTAAACCAGGACTAAACCAGGACTAAACAGGACTAAACTAGGACTAAACCAGGACTAAACCAGGACTAAACTAGGACTAAACCAGGACTAAACCAGACTAAACCAGGACTAAACCAGACTAAACTAGACTAAACCAGGACTAAACCAGGACTAAACCAGGACTAAACTAGGACTAAACCAGGACTAAACCAGGACTAAACCAGGACTAAACCAGGACTAAACAGGACTAAACAGGACTAAACCAGGACTAAACAGGACTAAACTAGGACTAAACCAGGACTAAACCAGGACTAAACCAGGACTAAACCAGGACTAAACCAGGACTAAACCAGGACTAAACCAGGACTAAACTAGGACTAAACCAGGACTAAACCAGGACTAAACCAGGACTAAACAGGACTAAACCAGGACTAAACCAGGACTAAACCAGGAAACTAGGACTAAACCAGGACTAAACCAGGACTAAACCAGGTTTAAACCAAATACTAAACCAGGTCTAAACTATGTCTCAAACAGGATTTAACAGGACTAAATCCTGCTGTGTGGACGTGTTTCTTCATCTTCTATCAATAATATTTTTAATTTGGTTCAGTAAAGACTCTGACTTTTTATTTTCTTTTATCAGACAAAACTTCTTATGTGAAGATTTCCTCGTCTTTGTTTCTCTACAACAAATCAAGTAATCCAAAGTAATCAGATTACATTACTCACTTTAACTTAATGGATTCTGTTACAAACTACATGTTGGTGTGTGTAATCTGTAATCTGTAGGGGATTACATTTTAAAAGTAAACTTCCCAACACTGAAACCAGGACTGGACCAGGACTGGACCAGGACTGGACCAGGACTGGACCAGGACTGGATCAGGACTGGACTCAGGACTGGACCAGGACTGGACCAGGACTGGACCAGGACTGGACCAGGACTGGATCAGGACTGGATCAGGACTGGTATAGAACCGAATCGAGACTAAACCAGTGTTGATCTGTGTGAATCGCTCCCTTCCCCCAGTTTTTCATACATGTTTCACACACAAACCTGCACTTTTAACCTGAGCTCTTCTCTTAAACGGAAAACACTCCACTCCACCTTATGATGTCATGTGGTAATACAGGAAGTTCTCCAGTCAGACACACACACACACACACACACACACACACACACACACACACCTGTCTTCCTGTAAAAAAAAAAAAAAAAAAAAAAAAGTACACATAAATAAGAACATTTCTCATCTGTAATGGGGAATAAATGGTCATGTGATCTTGATTTGTTCAGTATTATCATCGTTATCATTGTTGTTATGATGAAATGACGTTCAGGACGAGTTCTGTTTGGCCATTTAACATTTTCAAGCAAAAAATATGTTTAAAGTTTGTGTCATGTGCTGGTTGTGGATGGCTGTTGCCCTCGGGCGTCGTGCCACTGTCCCATGTGGATAATGTTTTTAAACTTCACACACTTTCACTTGAATCATTTGGAGAGTTTCAGCCGTGGAAGTGCCAATCGTGGCGGGTGGCGTCATCTGCCCAAAATAGCGAATGACTAAGAACCATAATATCTCCAAAACTAAAGCAGCACAAATGAAACTTTTTGCAGCACAAAACGGCACAAATGACAGACAACATTTTGTGTCGTTTCAGAGCATTTTGAAGTTTCCTGGACGCTCACTGACCCCAATTTGACCTATAAAAGAAGCGTTTATATCTCCAAAACTACAGCAGCACAAATGAAGTACAAACGAATGATGAATTTTTTTGTAAATTTGTGTTCATTTTCATTCATTTATGCATTTATTTTGGGCAGGTAAAGATTTACATTCATATACAATGGAACAAATAACACAAGTGAAATCATAATAGAAATGAAAATAAGAACAAAAAAATTATTATTATTATTATTATTATTATTATTAGGCCCGAGTGCCATGGTGGTGTAGGACCTACTGTTACTGTTCAGCAGTGTGAAGCCCTGCACACAAACAGAGCGCGAAGCTCTCTCCCCTTTCCAAACACACAGACTGGCACTCATGTCAGTGACTGGTGCCCGCTGACATGGCACGGTGGCATTGCTCATGGGCCGCAACAGCGGCCTAATTGTTATTGTTTGTTGTTATTGTTCCCAAAACGTATGGTGCACTTGACATCGTGCACGATGGAGCCGTGCAGGACTCTGCGCTGTTGGACTCATTACAGAACAAATGAATCTTCAGTTCGTTCCATAAAAAAGGAGGAAAATAACAAAAGGACGACAGCAGCAATAAGTTTTAAGAAGGATGTAAAAAGGATTGTAACTGTCCTGAGAGAAAAGTGTAGAACGTTTGTGCTGAGGGGTTTTACAGACTTAAAACAGATAGAATAATTGTAAAAAATAAAGTCGACTACTTCACAGATTTCACCTATCGCGGGGTATTTTTAGAACGTAACCGGCGCGATAAATTATTATAATAATTTATATATTTATTCAACTACAGGTGTATTTATTGCTCATAAATATCTAGAAAAACAACATTCTGACTGTGAGCGGGGTCGCCTCTCCACAGATCTGACCTGTAACTTGCTCTGGTTCAGTCTCCATGAGAAGATAGAAAAGTTTAACACCGAACTGTGAAACATTCCAGACAAAACCAAAAACCTCCATGGGACGGACGCTCCAGCAGAAAAGTTACACAATGCAGCTTTAAAGTTTGGTCTGGCGGCGTCGGCCCCGAGCGCCCCCCTCCTGCGCACCGGACCTGCCGTTGTAGAATTATGTAATATTCTTTAGAGAGCGGCCCACATTCCGCCGCCATATGTCAAGCCCCATCCGTCAGAGCACAAAGCGTCCACATTGTGTCCGTGTGCGTTTGGCTGCGGCTGAATGGAGTCACTCACGGCTCAGACTTCACCCAACGCCACAGCAGCAGCTTATTATTGGAAACAGAGTAAAATCCCCAAGTGGAAAACAACATGAGGAGGAAACAATACCGCACTGCAGAATGTCATTATTGGCTGTGTCCGAACGTCCGCACTGTTCCCTCGTTAGTGCTCACGCCGTTTATAGTCGAGTCTGACTTTTTATTTTATTTATTTACTCAACATACTCAATCATGGGATTCCATGAAGCTAAAGCAAACGTCTGTCTTATTTGGCCAATCCAGGTTCAATCCAAGCCTCAGTTCTGTCCCAACAAGTGACCAGAAGTGACCTGAGTTGCCGCAGTAACAAACACCTGGACACAAACCAGGTCAGGACCAGACTATAAGACTACGTTCAGTCTGCAGCCTGAAGTGACCCAAATCTGATTTTTTGGCTTCTATGTTCCTGTATCTGATCTTTTAATGACGTCTGAACCACACAGATCCGATTTTTTCAACTATGACCCAGGACACTTGGATCATGTGCTCCTGAAACTGATACATATCTGATCTTTTGACATGTGACTTCAGTCTGAACGGTCAGGTCACTTTCATCCACCTACACGTTATCAACAAGACACAAACGTCACTATTCTGCGCTGAAGTAGGAGAAAATTGTTAATGAACTCTGTGTCACTGAAGTGAAGCACACACTCACCATCTCCACTCACCACAAAACACCACGACCAAAAACCTGGTCCTTCTCCTTCTCAATCTCCTCCTTAAAACAAGTCAGTTGTTCATGTTCTGGCTCCGGTACGAGAGGAACTTTAAAATCTCCAGGTGCTCGATGCTGCGTCCATGTTTGTTCAACTTGTGTAAACACAGAGACGCTCGCTGCGGTTGACGTCGTCGTGTCTCCAGTGTCACATGTGGGACACTTTTGGGCCGTTTAATGTTCACACTGGAGTCACATACAAGTCACATTTAACTGGAAATGTGAACGACCTCGAAAAAACATCGGATTTCACAAAAAAATCAGAATTGAGCGTTAAGCCCTGCAGTCTGAACGTAGACTAACTGACAAGATTATTTTAGCTCTGTCTCCAAGAACGTCCAAAGAAACAGTTTAGTCAAAAGTTTCAGCAGGTGCGTCACGCCTCTGTGTGTGTGATACAGATGAAAAAGTGACTTTTACAGTCCATATGCTCCTACAAACAGGACGTGTGTGTGTGTGTGTGTGTGTGTGTGTGTGTGTGTGTGTGTGTGTGTGTGTGTGTGTGTGTGTGTGGACGCTGCACTCATCACACAAACACAAACCATATCGTTCATTCAGATGATGTTGCACATGTGTCTGTTGTGAGGAGCAGAGCAGCTTTTCCACCCACACAGACGCTGCTTTTGCACTCTGAGGACGACTGGATTCTGTCTGTTTACTTCTTCATCACGTCTTTTCTCTCTCTTCATTTTCTCGTCTCTCTCTCCTTGTCAAACTCAAACACCTCGTGCGGATTAGAGATGCGCGGATTGCAGTTACAGTTGTCCACGGCTAAACCTCGGGTCGGGCGGATGACGTGACGAAAAATAATATTTTAATTAAATTCGGGCGGGTGGTGGTTTAACTATTCAAATTAAAAATATATATATATTACAGCCTATATTGTTAAGTGTTGTGAGATCTGCGTCTTTACTTCTATGTGCAGTGTTTAGAGCGGCGTGTGGCGTGTGGCGTGTGGCGTGAGCGTGACTGAGTGACTGCGTGCGCGCTTCCGAGGCTCGCGCTTCTTGAATGGGCCCGCGGAGTGTACGGGTGTCGATGTTTTACTGTATGTGAAATGAACGGTCAGAAGGTGACCGGAGTGAGTCAGGCAGCAATTACCCTGTTATTTAGTGCATCACGGCAAATAAAACCACGATTCTTGAGCAACAAACTGGCGTGTTTATTGAGCCCACGAGCTCACGGTGAGGCTCCGAACAGGGAGTTAAACCCTGAGCAACGAGCGGCGTTTTGTTACGGACAATTAAGAATGTGAACATGCACGTTGAGCGAATTTTGGAATGAATGACCTATAGAGTTTGCATTTTTATCGAAGCTCTTTAGTTTGTTTGCTGTATGATTGTTCTAAAATCTAAAATCAATGGGCGGATGGCGGCGAGTGCGGTTTTGAAAATTGGTCAAAACCTTGGGTGCAAATGGACAGCGGACGGACGATGAGTTTTGTGTCACGGTTGCGGATGAAAAAATAACCCATCCGCGCATCTCTAGTGCGGATTTGATCGTTTCTTGTTAGGTACATGTGAAAAGTTCCGTTACAGTTTCACTTTTACGCACAGCAGAACTTAAGTTCCGCACGTACGACTGTGCATTGAGAAGAGGTCAGGCAACGTCATTCCCCGGGCAAATGAACCAGTCTCCTCACTCCGGAGCCTCCTCCTCTCTGTCCACGGAGCGACTGAGAGAGGAGGAGGAGCGAACAGGTGAGGAGGAGGAGAACAGGTGAGAACAGGTGAAGAGGAGGAGAACAGGTGAGGAGGGGGAGAACAGGTGAGGAGGAGGAGAACAGGTGAGGAGGAGGAGAACAGGTGAGAGGAGGAGAACAGGTGAGGAGGAGAACAGGTGAGGAGGAGAACAGGTGAAGAGGAGGAGAACAGGTGAGGAGGGGGAGAACAGGTGAAGAGGAGGAGAACAGGTGAGGAGGGGGAGAACAGGTGAGGAGGAGGAGAACAGGTGAGAGGAGGAGAACAGGTGAGGAGGAGGAGAACAGGTGAAGAGGAGAACAGGTGAAGAGGAGGAGAACAGGTGAGGAGGGGGAGAACAGGTGAGGAGGAGAACAGGTGAACAGGTGAGAGGAGGAGAACAGGTGAGGAGGAGGAGAACAGGTGAGGAGGAGGAGAACAGGTGAGAGGAGGAGAACAGGTGAAGAGGAGGAGAACAGGTGAGGAGGAGAACAGGTGAGGAGGAGGAGAACAGGTGAGGAGGGGGAGAACAGGTGAGGAGGGAGAACAGGAGGAGGAGAACAGGTGAAGAGGAGAACAGGTGAAGAGGAGGAGAACAGGTGAGGAGGGGGAGAACAGGTGAGGAGGAGAACAGGTGAGGAGAACAGGTAGAGGAGGAGAACAGGTGAAGAGGAGGAGAACAGGTGAGGAGGGGGAGAACAGGTGAGAGGAGGAGAACAGGTGAGGAGGAGGAGAACAGGTGAGAGAACAGGAGGAGAACAGGTGAGGAGGAGGAGAACAGGTGAGGAGGAGAACAGGTGAGGAGGAGGAGAACAGGTGAGGAGGAGGAGAACAGGTGAGGAGGAGGAGAACAGGTGAAGGACAGAGGAGGAGAACAGGTGAGGAGGAGGAGAACAGTGAGGAGAGGAGAACAGGTGAGGAGGAGGAGAACAGGTGAGGAGGGGGAGAACAGGTGAGGAGGGGGAGAACAGGTGAGGAGGGGGAGAACAGGTGAGGAGGAGGAGAACAGGTGAGGAGGAGGAGAACAGGTGAGGAGGGGGAGAACAGGTGAGGAGGAGGAGAACAGGTGAAGAGGAGGAGAACAGAGTGGAGAGGAGGAGAACAGGTGAGGAGAAGAGGAGGAGAACAGGTGAGGAGGAGAGAACAGGAGGTGAGGAGGGGAGAACAGGTGAGGAGGAGGAGGAGAACAGGTGAGGAGGGGGAGAAACAGGTGAGAGGGAGGAGAACAGGTGAGAGAGGAGGAGAACAGGTGAGGAGGGGAGAACAGTGTGAGGGAGGTGGGGGAGAACAGGTGAGGAGGGGGAGAACAGGTGAGGAGGGGGAGAACAGGTGAGGAGGGGGAGAACAGGTGAGGAGGGGGAGTAGTGTCTTTCCTCTTGCTCCTCAAATCGGAATGACTGAAAAAGTTCTGTGTCCCAAATCAAACTCCATTGCTCTGTTCTTCCCAAAGTCGCCACGAGCACAAACAAAGTGCACCTTAAACTTCAGGCCTGAGTTTAGCTTTGGTCAGACTCAGACGCATTTCTGTCACGGAACGACTTAAGACTTAAGCTAAAGATGGAGTCAATTCAGCTCAGGATTTCAGGATAAACCTGGATTTGTTGAGCCACTTTGATGGAAAACCCCCCGACGTCAAAAACACACAAACAACATAAAATCACACAACACATACGATACACGGGCCACAGAAATCAGACAATCATCAGATTTTGAATTTTAAATGCTACTGAATTTATCACTTTGACATTTTTAACTCTGAAAAAAAGATGTTATTATAATTATTATTATTTTTTATTATTATTTAAATAATTTTTTTATCTGAATTTTAAGTGTGCTTTTTCACAGTTTTCAAATTCAATATAAAAACACCTTTTAAATATTCAGCACAAATATTTTCAAGCCCTTCAAGAGTGTAAAATTCACAGTGAAAAAGATTCGCAGCAAAAAACCAAGATGCCAAATTCAGCTGAATTTTAAATACAGCTGCGTATTTTAATGTTGTTATTCATCATCATCATCATCATCATCTTTATTCCGGACTCATGGTCCATTTTAAAAACAGACAAGTACAAAAGAACCACACCACCTCACCGTGTTTCCACATACTGAACTGAACTTACTGCACTGAGTCTCAGATTTGTGAGTGACATTATTATTTTATTGTCTGATTTGTTCAGTCTGCAGATAAAACTGTACATTAAAATTCTTAGTGCAGCTTGCAGAGTTTTCAAACATCTCAGTCGCACTCGTCCATCTTGGCTCCTCAAAAGCTCCGTAAAGCCTCACTGTAGACACCTGCAGGCTGCACAAACTGACTTTTTTATAATGAGTCCAGAGGTGAGCTGTACAACGGTGAACAATAAGATCTGAACAATAATAACTTTACATCATTTGTACAAGAACCAAACTTATGCATAAGAGGATTTGCCTGAGCACAGAGCGTCCTACATGTCTGTACACATCATCATCATCATCATCATCATCATCATCTGTCATGTTTGCAGTGATGATTTGCCCGAGATATTTAATTTTTGTTTTAACAGACAATTCAACATTTGACAGCCAAAAGTCAGGAAATCTCATGTGCTTTTTTTTTTTATTTTATTTTTTTTTATTTCAAATATACAAAGTAATATACAATGGTATAAACACAAACATTGTTGGAGGCTTAAGTGTTCATATGCTCACAAGGCTCGATCAGCGCAATTAATAACACACATATACATCACAGTGTAAATATATAAATGTGCATATACAACTGTAGAAAATTACTTTTGTTTTCAAGGCTTTGGGATTTGTGCAGTAATTTAGAGAATTTATATAAGAGGACAAAAGGGACTGAAACATGACAAATTTGGGTTTCTGACTAGAAAATTTACAGCAATGAATATGAAACTTTGATAGGATAAGGATTAAATTCAACACATATATTTTTTTAGCAGGAATTTCTTCTTCAAAGACACCAAAAAGGACATGTTTTATATTAAATTGTAGGTTTGTATCAAGCTTTCTATTCACTAACAAAAATATGTCATTCCAAAAGATTTGAGTGTATGAGCATTCCCAAAACATATGGGTGACCGTTTCTTCAACGCTGTGACAGAATGAGCAAAGATGATCTGTGTTTAAGTGAAATTTTGAGATAACAGCGTTAACAGGGTAACATCTATGCAGGATTTTCAGGCAGACCTCACGAGTCTTGTTAGTTACAAAATATTTTCTAGGCAAAAGCCAAACATCATTCCAGTCAATGTCCGTAAATGTATTATTCCAGACAAAAACAGAAGCTGGTCTACTAATAGATTCTCTTGTGATAAGTTCTCTTATACATTTGTTATTTGTTTTAGAGCTTAAAAACGGGGCAGAGTTACCAATAAACAGCTCTGTTTTAGTTGTGTCGTCATTAGAAAAATCTCATGTGCTTATCTCCTTTGGTCCTACAGATCATGACCAGACTCTTGGTTGCTTTATACTTTATATCCTGCTCCACACTGTGAGCTGAAAAGATGTTCAGAAAAGTGTCTGGTCTGTGGAAAAGTGTCCGGTCTGATTATAGCCCAGGACGTCGCGGCTCTCATCACGTTCTCGGCGTCTGTTTGGGGAAGTGAGGTGGGCTCGGACCGCAGGGACAGGGTCACTCCTCCTGACCCCACATACCAACCGCTATTTCAGGCCCGAGCAAGTGCAGCTAACTCGACTCATCTGGTCAACAACAACCAGCCGCTCAGAGCCACGTGGGCCACACTCGCTTGTTTTCATACTGACACTGGTGCTGGCACAAGGGTCCTGCCACGAGACCACATTTTACCAGAGGATAAACTTAGACTTACACTTAGACAAACTTTATTGATCCACAAGGGAAATTATTTGGACAATAATTTGGACAAGATAGACAAGCACATCCAGGGAAAAGTTGATTGACAAAAATTGTGCACTGCAGTTTTTTTGGAGCTCACATTTTTATTAATGACACCACAATGTGACGTTTCTTCACACCAAAGAAGAAGAGCTTCACTCCAAAACGTCACATTGTGGTCTCATTAAAATAAAAATTTGGAATCTCCAATTTTGCTGCGCCCACTGCAGGACAGATCTGTTTTTTCTTATGATACTAAAATTTCAAACTTTATTTTGTTACTCAATGTCGACTCGATGCTGAATACTGATTCCAATAAACAAACAAAACAAAAACAAAAAACGATGGGCAGGATTGATCCACAGGAAGAACCAATAAGGAGACATTTGTCTGTCTAAGAAATCCTCCCGAGTTTACAGAGAACAAAATCCCGATCCCTCACTCAACCTCAGTTATGAGTTTAAAAAGTCAACACCAAAGTGAAAGGCTTTTTGTTTTGTCGTCGCTCCACATACAAAATGTTCTCTGTAAACTCAGGAGGATTTCTTAGGCAGCCAAATGTTTCCTTTTTGGTTCTTCCTGTGGATCAATCCTGCCCATCACCTTCACCTTTCACTATTTTTCAATTCCATTGGGAAGAAAAACTGTTTGAACGGAGGTTTGAGTCACACACATCTGATTCACTTTTGCATTTATGGAGTTCACAAACACATTTCTCGAGTCATTTTTCCGTTGTTAGGATCCAACAACCACACAATTACGATGTCCGAATCCCAAAACTAAAATATGACAATATCAGAACCAGAAACAAAAGTGATATGGTTCAAAAGACTTGAAAAGATCGACTTGACAATAGACACATCCCACTGGGAAAACAAACAAATCAATCAAATCCTTCCCAGTGTGGATTGCGCGATGACCGATAGTCCAAAATTCGTGATGCATGTATTACTTTCTCAATCCAGGCGAGCTCCTCCCACCCGTGTGATGTTTGTAGCGTGCACGGCCTAGAGCGTTTGGACCAATCAGAGTTCATGTTAAATGTTAAAAAGTTTATGTTATGAAAATAGAAAAGAATCCTACAAAATCTGACCTTTGTGAAAGAACACGGGCCGTTGGAATTCCCAGAAAATGCATTGTGCTCTATGGGAAAATTCTTTCTGGGCCCAAGCTGCAGTACCTGGAGCGGCCACTAGTCTGTCTGACGCCGGGACAGAGGGGGAGGGGCTTATCCAGGTTTTATTATAGATCCATGGTTACAATATTTTACAATAACAAAGAGTAAAACATATAAAAAATGGTAGTGATGCTTCTAAATAAGTCGCTGTGGTGTCAAATATTAACAGTATCAGGGCAGTTTGAGGAGAGTAGCAGCCCTCAGGACAAAAGCGTCTCTCCTCCGCGTCCTGCAGCGTCACACTCAGCCTCTAGGGGGAGTCTCAACCGAAAAGCCCTCGTCTCAATCTGCTCTGTTCTGTGTGTTCCAGGCGTGACCATGAGCGTGATCCTGGACCTGTCCTACACCGTGAGCATCTGGATCTCCGCTGCCGTGGCCATCACCTACACTCTGCTGGGAGGACTCTACTCTGTGGCCTACACCGACATCATCCAGCTCGTGCTCATCTTCATCAGTCTGGTGAGCCTCACCCCACCAAGCTCACGAGGGTTATAGAGGTTATAGAAGCGGACTAAATATCAAAATATAAACCCCAGGATGATGTAGAGCAAGTTAATATGAACATTTTAAGACCAAAATGAGCAGTTAGAGAGAGAAGGGACGACAATCGTTGGCAAACTGTGAAGAGATTTAGAATTCCTTACGAAACATGTCAGAAAACTAGTCAAGAGCGCATTAATCGAGACCAAGACCAGGCCGAGACAGAGACAATACTGAGACTTTTAAATCCTGAAAACGAGACAAAACCAAGACTCTTAAAGATTGAGACCAAGACAAGATCAAGATCTGAGGGTCGAGACCAGGACAAGACCAAAACCTCTGAGGTTTAAGACCAAGACAAGACCAAGACTTTCAAAGTTTGAGACTGAGACAGGACCAAGACTTTTAAAGATCGAGACCAAGACAAGATCAAGACCTCTGAGGGTCGAGACCAGGACAAGACTAAAAACTTTTAAAGTCTGAGACTGAGACAAGATCAAGACTTTTAAAGGTTGAAACTGAGACAAGATCAAGACTTTTAAAGGTTGAGGCCAAGATAAGACCAAGACCTCTGAGAATCAAGACCAAGACAAGACCAAGACTTTCAAAGTTTGCGACCACGATAAAACCGAGACTTTCAAAGTTTGAGACGGAGACAAGACCAAGACAAAACCAAGACCACGGCCCATTGAGACCAAACCGAGATAAGCTTTGTAATTTTCAACATTTATGTTATTTGTATTTTACTGTTATTTTGGCACATGTGTATCAAACGAGTGCACGAGCCTCAGTGAATCACCCAGTTTATTCCCAACAGCAGCAGCCATAATGAAATATAATAAAAAAAACAAAAACAAGACCAAGTCCAAATGCACTTGAGTCTGAGACAAGACCAAGACTGATTCTTCAGTCCGCTTCAGTCTGCTTTAGTGTACTTCAGTCTGCTTTAGTGTAGTTTAGTGTACTTCAGTCTGCTTTAGTGTACTTTAGTGTACTTTAGTGTACTTTGAGTGTACTTTGGTGTACTTTGGTGTTAGTGTACTTTAGTGTACTTTAGTGTACTTCAGTCTGCTTTAGTGTACTTTAGTGTACTTTGTGTACTTTGGTGTACTTTTGGTGTACTTTAGTGTACTTTAGTGTACTTTGGTGTACTTTAGTGTACTTTAGTGTACTTCAGTCTGCTTTAGTGTACTTTAGTGTACTTTGGTGTACTTTGGTGTACTTTAGTGTACTTTAGTGTACTTTGGTGTACTTTAGTGTACTTTAGTGTACTTTAGTGTACTTTAGTGTTGTACTTTTTAGTACTTTAGTGTACTTTGGTGTACTTTAGGTGTACTTTAGTGTACTTTAGTGTACTTTGGTGTACTTTAGTGTACTTTAGTGTACTTCAGTCTGCTTTAGTGTACTTTAGTGTACTTTGGTGTACTTTGGTGTACTTTAGTGTACTTTAGTGTACTTTGGTGTACTTTAGTGTACTTTAGTGTACTTCAGTCTGCTTTAGTGTACTTTAGTGTACTTTGGTGTACTTTGGTGTACTTTAGGTGTACTTTAGTGTACTTTAGTGTACTTTGGTGTACTTTAGTGTACTTTAGTGTACTTTAGTGTACTTAGTCTGCTTTAGTGTACTTTAGTGTACTTTGGTGTTTTGGTGTACTTTAGTGTACTTTAGTGTACTTTGGTGTACTTTAGTGTACTTTAGTGTACTTTAGTGTACTTCAGTCTGCTTTAGTGTACTTTAGTGTACTTTGGTGTATTTTGGTGTACTTTAGTGTACTTTAGTGTACTTTGGTGTACTTTAGTGTACTTTAGTGTACTTTAGTGTACTTTAGTGTACTTTGGTGTACTTTGGTGTACTTTAGTGTACTTTAGTGGTGTACTTTGGTGTACTTTAGTGTACTTTAGTGTACTTTAGTGTACTTCAGTCTGCTTTAGTGTACTTTAGTGTACTTTGGTGTACTTTAGGTGTACTTTAGTGTACTTTAGTGTACTTTGGTGTACTTTAGTGTACTTTAGTGTACTTTAGTGTACTTCAGTCTGCTTTAGTGTACTTTAGTGTACTTTGGTGTACTTTGGTGTACTTTAGTGTACTTTAGTGTACTTTTGGTGTACTACTTTAGTGTACTTTAGTGTACTTTAGTGTACTTTGGTGTACTTTGGTGTACTTTAGTGTACTTTAGTGTACTTTAGTGTACTTTGTGTACTTTAGTGTACTTTGTGTACTTTGGTGTACTTTGGTGTACTTTAGTGTACTTAGTGTACTTTTGTAGTGTACTTTGGTGTACTTTAGTGTACTTTAGTGTACTTTAGTGTACTTTGGTGTACTTTGGTGTACTTTGGTGTACTTTAGTGTACTTTAGTGTACTTAGTGTACTTTAGTGTACTTTTTTAGTGTACTTTAGTGTACTTTTGTACTTTAGTGTACTACTTTGGTGTACTTTGGTGTACTTTAGTGTACTTTAGTGTACTTTGTACTTTAGTGTACTTTAGTGTACTTTGGTGTACTTTGTGTACTTTAGTGTACTTTGGTGTACTTTAGTGTACTTTAGTGTACTTTAGTGTACTTTGGTGTACTTTGGTGTACTTTAGTGTACTTTAGTGTACTTTGGTGTACTTTAGTGTACTTTAGTGTACTTTGGTGTACTTTAGTGTACTTTAGTGTACTTTAGTGTACTTTAGTGTACTTTAGTGTACTTTAGTGTACTTTAGTGTACTTTGGTGTACTTTAGTGTACTTTGGTGTACTTTAGTGTACTTTAGTGTACTTTAGTGTACTTTGGTGTACTTTGGTGTACTTTGGTGTACTTTAGTGTACTTTAGTGTACTTTAGTGTACTTTGTACTTTGTGTACTTTGTACTTGTACTTTAGTGTACTTTTGTACTTTGGTGTACTTTGTTTACTTTGGTGTACTTTAGTGTACTTTAGTGTACTTTGGTGTACTTTGGTGTACTTTAGTGTACTTTAGTGTACTTTGGTGTACTTCCGTCTGCTCCTTTCATTGTCAGACTCTGCACAGTTCACTTCCTCTTTGTGTTTCTAATCTCTTGAATCTCATCTGAGTAAAATCTGCTTCGTTGCTGAACTCTGGTCTGAGAAACTGTGAAAGTTTTGGGGACAGATCTTTTTGTGTCTGACGAGGTTCAAACGAAGAGCAGATTCAAATCGTCCAGTCATTCTGTCTGACCTGAATGAGTGTGCAGCCCAAGGGCACGTGGGAACCGAAGCCAATCTACACCAAAAATAGGATGTAAAAGTTCGTTTGGTTACAGTAGAATCTGTACCCACGAGACACTGCGTCACGATGTTTAGTTTCATTAACACA
The DNA here is from genome assembly GCF_026225935.1 of Boleophthalmus pectinirostris. Lineage (NCBI taxonomy): Eukaryota > Metazoa > Chordata > Actinopteri > Gobiiformes > Gobiidae > Boleophthalmus > Boleophthalmus pectinirostris. The sequence continues at coordinate 2,403,718 of NW_026571404.1, read as the reverse complement.
TGTTTGAGTAACGTTTTGTTATTAGTCTGTCTACATTACAAAGCTCTGTTCCACCTTGTGATGTCATCAAGTGGTAGTTTTCAAGTGAACGGCAACAACTTTTACCTTTAGTTCAGTAGAGATCGGCAATTCGAAGGCAGAAATTATCCAAATGATTTTAGTGAAGGTGTATGGAGTTTCAAAACACAGTGGAGCACTTCCTGTATTACCTCATGACATCACAAGGTGGAACGGAGTGTTTTCGGTTTGAGAGAAGAACTCAGCCTAAATATGAATGCAGAGTTTGTGTGTTAAACATGTGTCAGTGAAACAAACTCCAGGTCTGTTTATGATGAGGAAACTATTTTACAACAGATATTTTTGAGCTTTAAAACCACCTGTAATTGAATAAATGTGAACTGGAGCTGTTTAATGTCACATTATGGAACATTTCAGGCAATTTCATAGGCAGTCTAGCGCCACCTAGTGCCTTCACTCAATTTAATTTCTCTCCAGCGACTAGGTCAGGAATCAGAATACACTAGACGATTTGCAAAAACCCCAGAAGTGTGAGATTGGGCACCAGCCAATCAGAGAAGAGACAGACATTCTGTGTTGTCAACGATTCCCGAGATCGAGGATTTAAAGGTTGTATGGAGGATTTTTTTTTGTTTCAAACTGTCAGTCAAAGATTAAAATACCATTACAGAGACGCAGCAGCTTTGTAATTATGATGACCAAAAAAAAAAAGAACGAGAATCTATCAACTGTGGACGTGTTGAGGCCAGATAAACATCAGCCAATAGAAAACGAGGCTCCCTCATTTTCTATTGGCTGTTAGGTTGTCAATCAAACTCCCTAGTATAATTGACTTGTTGGAGCGCGGGGATTACGTGGTTTACGCAGCGGTTCTTAAAGGCTTTTTCGAACTGTCGCTTCCTCGCATTTCGCACAAAGTTTGTCGCGACGGCGGACGAGAATCCACGACCGGTTCGCAGCAAAAGAAAGTCGGTTTTTGAGGTCGCTGAAAAAAGAAGAGAAGGGGAAAAGGAGCAAAGCCAAACTGAGGTGATTCTTGGAGATCTCGTCCAGCGATGGCGCGAATGAAGCAGACGGAGGGTATAAAAACTGACACGTTGGTCGCTGAATTACTTCTAGACAGGAAACTTCAACAGTAATTCTGAACACGCACAAGGACTGTCGCTGTATTTCTCTTCCCTTAAAAAAATCCTCTATACAACCTTTAAAGCCAGAACAAAGAGAATGTTTGGTGAATTTTATCAAGGGGAAAGACGTTATTGTTCTTCTTCCTACAGGATTGGGTGCATTACATACGTCAGGACTAGGGATGGGCATGATTAGTCGATAATTGATCATTAAGAATTTCATCGATTACGTTCATTTTAATCGACAAACCAAATGTATGTTGCTGTGTGTATCGTGACCAAACAGGTGTGTACATGTGTCTCTGCATCAGAAGGAGCGAGACACAAACAGTCGGTCAATCAACGTGCCGAACGATGACTTGTACAAGAAATTTCACACTTTCCGTTGCGTTGGGACAAGTGTGAGTCCATGTGCACAGTGGATAAAGCAGCACATATGTTTCTGTGTCCAGTGGGAAAAAGTTTTTCCAGGTGAGAGTCGCTCAATGTGGATGACGAGGCCCCGCCCCCCTCCCCCCGTACGCTGTCCTGGTTTCGACAAAGGCAAATATGATCACACTAACCTGTATTCACCTGAGTCATGTCTTTTAATCCGACAAAAATTGAACCACATCAGCGACACAAGAGCTGTTTTTTTTATCTTCGCTTAGTTTATGCAAATTAGTGATGTGGTTTTAAGTTTCATTTCTGTGAGATTTGCGCAAAACTGAATTAAACACATAATCTCAAAAGGGCTGAGTCGTTACGGTTTATATGTCGTAAAGTTGATGTAAAAGTCAAACTGCAAGAAGTGAGTCGCCGACAGCTAACGTGAACTAACAGACTCGATTTATTAGCAGGAACGAGTGACGTTAACTCCCTCAGGGTTCGGTCAGAGGGTTGAGTTCTTTGAGATATGGATGTCACTCTAGTGAGTTTATGGAGCCTGTCCCAAATGTCGTTCTACAGACTGTATACGGGATTCATTTGGGTCTGGTCAAGTGGTAACAGAGGGAAACAGGGGCAGATTTTTGACATTCAAATGTCTCTTATTCAGAAACTAGAGGAACTATTGAAATAAGTAAAGTATCAGAATGTAGGAAAGAGTTACACTCCAACAGGGTCAAGTTAAACCTGTGAGATTCTTTCAAGTTGTTGACAAAAAATTTAAAAAACTCATGTCGGTAACAGGATAAGGCAATTTGAAATTTGATAAATATGGTACAAGATTAGGTTGAAAAACTTTTTGACTCATGAGATTTTTTATGAAGAAAGGTTCATGGTAACGGAGGGAAAAGTAACGGAGGGAAAATTGTGCAAACAAGTAGAAGGTGCAGGATTTTACATCATTTGTGGCTTTTTTCTAAATACTTTAATATTACTTCAAAATGAATGGAAACTATTTCTATAAAATATGTCAGTTCTTCCAAGCAAATTTTTATCATTTTAAATACTTTTTTTTTTTTTTAAATCATGTACCTTCATCATCAGTTTAAAGATGGAATAACACAAGATATGATGAAATACAAACATTTATTTACATGATTTTTGGGTCTTTGAAATTTGGGAAAAAATTTTTGTTCCATGTTTCATACATGGTCTGTTTAAAACAGATGGAACTTTAGAACCAAAAATGGTCCAGAAAACAGGTCAACAGTTTGATAAACTAGAGTACATATGTATCTGTTCAATACATTTTTATATCAGATGAATTAACTTGAATTTTTGGCCTTGTTGTTTACTTCTACTTGACCGGGCTCAGAATTGAACAAAATAAACATTAAACTTTCTCGGGCATCCATATTTTCCCCTTAAAACCCTGACAGCCGTTGTGTTTACTGGTGTGTATGTCGTGTCTGACCTTGTCGCTGTCTCCTCAGTGGTTGTGCGTGCCCTTCTCCATGATGAGTCCTGCAGTGTTGGACATCACGCAGACGGCCTATAACTTCACCTACCAGAACCCGTGGGTGGGCTCGCTGGACGGGGACCGGGCCTGGAGGTGGATCGATAACTTCCTGCTACTGGTACGGTGGATATTTCAGAACAGTTACACACATTTACACACTGCGAAAAAACGTCACGATATGAACACTTAAATCTATCAGAAAATGACTTAAAAGTAGTGAAATGATCTGTTCATGCAGCAAGGTCATTTTTGTTTTTTTCTTTTTTGCATCAACAACTCAAAAAAAATTGTTTCTTTTTTTTTTTTTTTTTTTTTTGCACAAACAGCTCTTTTTTTTGCTGTTGACTTTGCTGGGGAAAAAAATGATGCCCTCAGCTAAAATGAATTGGGGAAGATGAGTCTCAAACCCCATTTTCCCACATCCTCAAACCCAACGCCTTACCTCATGAGTTTATCTCTCCACAAATTCACGTGTGCTGAACTTTGGCATTTAAACTAATATTCTGGGAAAACACGCTCTGGAGTGTTTGATTTTAGATGTTTTTTTTCCATCAGCCACATCAACAGTAAAAAATTAATTAATTAAATAAATAAGGCGAGGCAAGTTTATTTGTACAGCACAATTCGTACACAAAGTAATTCAAAGTGCTTTACAGAATAAGAAATACATTAAAATTAGAATCATAATAAAAACAAATCAAAACCTAAAGATTAAAATTTAAAAAAGAGAGACATAAATTGGAGAGAAGAGTGAGGAATGAAAACCTTTCAGTTATATGCACAGTCAAACAGAAATTTTTTGAGCCTGGAAATAACTGTTTGTGCAAAAAAAAAAAAAGTCAAGAAACGTTTTTTAAGTTGGTCCAAAAATATTATATATATTTTTTAAAGGCAAGAATTATTATTATTATTATTATTATTATTATTATTGTTATATTTATTTATGTATTTATTTATTTTTTATTTTAATTATTTTTTTATTTTTTTGTTGAGTTGTTGGTGAAAAAAAATGATGTGCCTCTTTTTTTTTTTCTTGCTTGCCGCTCAGGGCTTCCGTAGTTTAGTTCTTACTGCACTATGAACAGAAAACAGCTCAGATTATTTACTAGATAGAATTGTTACTCAGAGTATTATCAGAATTTGACACTGAGGATCATTTTGAGTTCCTGAAACGGTCACACTCTCCCTGAAGTGTTGGTCCTGCTCCAGCCCTGACCGCCGTTGTTCTCCCCGTGGTCTCTCTCTGTGCAGGGTTTGGGAAACCTGGGTCTGCAGAACTTCCACCAGAGGACGCTGTCGGCCACCTCCTCGTCCACGGCCAAGATCACCTGCTTCGCCGCAGCCTTCATCGTCCCCACGCTGGGCATCCCTCCCATCCTGCTGGGGGCGGTCGCTGCATCCACAAGTAATTCAACATTTACAGTTTTTACACGATTGCTTGAACCTCTACGGAACCTTTTTAAAGGGCTCGGATTACGCAATTTTCTGATCTGTTATAATGCCGTCTCCTCGTCACAAACAGAACTGGAGTTGTGTTTTGTTTCATCCACATGTTTTTAAGTTTAACGCACAAACTCTGCACATTTAGACTGAGTTCTTCTCCCAATTAGAAAACAGAAACACGGTAAATGCTGCACTGTGTTTTTAAACTCCACACACCTTCACCTTATCTGCGTGAAGTTGGCCCCCCATCAAAAGCAAACCTCCAAAAACTATGTCAATCTTTTATGCTTCGTTTGAGCTGCAAAAATGTCCATTATTTTTGGCCGATGACGTCACCCTGCCCCGAGAAAAAATTAAAATGTGCTAAAAAATTGCAAACTATTACATCAATTCTTTTTGTTTTGGCACACACTGGCACACACACCGGCAGTTTGGGCAGATGTCGAAATCCCGAACTGTGGGACTTCTTCGAAACACCGCACAAAACGGGAAGCAGCTATTTCTGAAGCTGTGGTTTGTACCAACGCATGAATCAGACCGAGGACAGAGGAACGACGACCAAAGTCTGAACGGACAACAACCACTCAGCACTCAGACACGAGAAAACAAAGTGTCCCTGTGTGTGTCTGACAGTGTTGGGAAGTTTACTTTTAAAATGTAATCCCCTAAAGATTACAGATTACACACACCAGAATGTAGTTTGTAACGTAATCCATTAAATTACTTAAAAGTGAGTAATGTAATCTGAATACTTTGGATTACTTGATTTGTTGTAGAGAAGCAAAGACCCGGACATCTGAACATAAGATGTTTTGTCTGATAAAAGAAAATAATAAAAAGCCCAGATTTTACTGAACCAAATTAAAAATATTATAGATAGAAGACGAGGAGACACGTCCACACGGTTTATGGTTTAGTCCTGTTAAATCCTGTTTTAGTCCTGTTTTAGACCTGGTTTAGACCTGGTTTTAGTCCTGGTTTAGAGCTAGTTTAGATCTGGTTTTAGACCTGGTTTTAGACCCAGTTTTAGACCTGGTTTAGACCTGGTTTTAGTCCTGGTTTAGAGCTAGTTTAGACCTGGTTTAGATCTGGTTTTAAACCTGGTTTAGACCTGGTTTTAGTCCTGGTTTAGATCTGGTTTAGATCTGGTATTAGGCCTGGCTTAGACCTGGTTTAGATCTAGTTTAGACCTAGTTTAGACCTGGTTTTAGACCCGGTTTTAGACCTAGTTTAGACCTGGTTTTAGACCCGGTTTTAGACCTAGTTTAGACCTGGTTTAGACCTGTTTTAGATCTAGTTTAGATCTAGTTTAAACCTAGTTTAGACCTAGTTAGGCCTGGTTTTAGACCTGGTTTTAGTCCTGGTTTAGTCTTGGTTTAGTCCTGGTTTAGACCTAGTTTAGACCTGGTTTTAGACCTGGTTTAGATCTAGTTTAGATCTAGTTTAAACTTAGTTTAGACCTAGTTAGGCCTGGTTTTAGACCTGGTTTAGATCTAGTTTAGATCTAGTTTAGACCTGATTTTAGTCCTGGTTTTAGACCTGGTTTAGATCTAGTTTAGACCTGGTTTAGACCTGGTTTTAGTCCTGGTTTAGTCTTGGTTTAGTCCTGGTTTAGACCTGGTTTTAGACCTGGTTTAGACCCTGTTGGAGTGTAACTCTTTCCTACATTCTGATACTTTACTTATTTCAATAGTTCCTCTAGTTTCTGAATAAGAGACATTTGAAAGTCAAAAATCTGCCCGTTTCGACGAGGAAACATGAGGTGAGATGAGAAAACAGATCTAGTGTGATGTGGCGCTTTAAGAGAGGGATTATGTTCAGTATAGAGCAGATTAACTAAAGAGAAAAAAAACAACATGATTTTCCTGAGGACTTTAAACATTTGCATTGAGTTCACGCTGCACATTCTATACTCATCCGGAGGCATTAATATTTGAAGCGGCTGAAATCTGAAGCCACAAACTAATCCAAGAATCTGGTGCATTTCAGAAGAGGTTTGTGGAGCTCAGAGCGGCTTTTAGACACGGGGAGGGCATCTGACACCAGAGTAACAGATTACATGTACCAGAGTTATGTAATCAGAGTACAAATTATGAGTAACTGTATTCAGTTACAGTTACTGTTTCAGTGAGTGGTAATTGGATTACAGTTACTTTGTTGAAATAAATGGATTACACAGAGGGATTTAACTGTTTTCACATTTTGGGCTAAACCAGGACTAAACCAGGTCTAAACCAGGTCTAAACCAGGACTAAACAAGGACTAAAACCAAGTCTAAAACAGGTCTAAAACCAGGTCCAAACTAGATCTAAACCAGGACTAAACCAGGTCTAAAACAGGTCTAAAACCAGGTCCAAACTAGATCTAAACCAGGACTATAACCAGGTCTAAAACAGGTCTAAAACCAGATCTAAACCAGGACTAAACCAGGTCTAAACCAGGACTAAACAAGGACTAAAACCAAGTCTAAATTAGGTCTAAACCAGGTCTAAACCAGGACTAAAACCAGGTCTAAACAAGATCTAAACCAGGTCTAAATCAGGACTAAACCAGGACTAAACCACGTCTAAAACCAGGTTTAAAACAGGACTAAATCCTGCTGTGTGGACGTGTCTCTTCGTTTTCTATCAATAATATTTTTAATTTGGTTCAGTAAAGTCTGGACTTTTTATTTTCTTTTAGCAGAAAAAACATCTTCTGTGAATATTTCCTCGTCTTTGCTTCTCTACAGCAAATCAAGTAATCCAAAGTATTCAGATTACATTACTCACTTTAAGTAATTTAATGGATTCTGTTACAAACTACATTTTGGTGTATGTAATCTGTAATCTGTAGGGGATTACATTTTAAAAGTAAACTTCCCAACACTAACTACTAGACACATGATTTCCGCTGGTTTATTTGAGGTTGGGAGTTAAGATTTGGTGTGTTTGTGTTTGTGTTTGTGTTTGTTCGCGCAGACTGGAACCTGACGGCGTACGGGCCTCTGTCTCCGGTGGAGCGAGGGGAAACCGGTCTGATCCTGCCCATCGTGCTGCAGTACCTCACCCCCTACTACATCTCCATCATCGGCATCGGGGCCGTGGCCGCCGCCGTGATGTCGTCCACAGACTCCGCCCTCCTGTCCGCCGCCTCCATCTTCACCTCCAACATCTACAAGAACATCCTCCGGCCTCAGGTGGGTGCACACGGACACACACACGGACACACACACACACACACACGCACACGGCACACACACACACACACACACACACACACGGACACACACACACACACACACACGGACACACACACACACGGACACACACACACACGGACACACACACGCAGACACACACACACGACACACACACGGACACACACACACACACACGACACACACACACGGACACACACACACGGACACACACACACACACACACACGGACACACACACGCAGACGGACACACACACACACGGACACACACACGCAGACACACACAGACACGCACACGGACACACACACGGACACACACACACACACACACGGACACACACACACACACGGACACACACACACACAGACACACACACGCAGACACACACAACACACACACACACACGACACACACACGCAGACACACACACACACACACACGCACACACACGCAGACCACACACACGACACACGGACACACACACACGGACACACACGCACGGACACACACACACGGACACACACACACGCAGACACACACACACACACAGACACACACACGGACACACACACACACACGCAGACGGACACACACACGGACACACACACGCAGACACACACACGGAGACACACACGGACACACACGACACACACACACACACACACACACGGACACACACACGCAGACACACACACGGACACACACACGACACACACACGGACACACACACACGGACACACACACGACACAGACACACAGACACACACGGACACACACACACGGACACACACACGTAGACACACACACGGACACGGACACACACACGCAGACACACACACACGCAGACGGACACACACACGCAGACACACACACACACGCAGACACACACACACAGACACACACACGGACACACACACGCAGACACACACACACAGGCGGACACACACACACACACGGACACACACAGACAGACACACACGGACGGACAGAGGCAGGTGCGGCAGGTGCGGGCCGTGCTCTGAGTCCAGTTTTACTAACCTGTTCACGCAGAACGTAGTTTGTCCTGATCTAGACGAGCTCAAGATCTGCTCCAGGTCAAATCCAGAGGAAGGACAATAAAATGTACGTTACAAGACGAGTGAACCCGGAGAGACTCAAATGAGACGATATTCTTCAGAGGAAAAGGTGAAGGGTCATATCATTATACACCGAGGTTTGGTACTTAGGCCCAGAGCAGTGACTGATGAGCAGGACGTGTAGAGCAGGAGGTGAGGAGACTCTTCCCCTGGAGTCTAGACACAAAATGAGATGAGTGAGCAGAGCCGTGAGCTGAGCCGGAGTTTAAAAACGAGCTGAGCCTCAAACAGCCGAACACGTCAGAGTCTTGCACGGCTCCGTTTTTGGAGACCCACACCCGCCCCTTTAACCCGCGACTATATCAACATTAAATCCGCACCTGCCCCGTGCCCCGTGATAAATCAGGTTCAGTCCATTAGTCCAACAGCCCAGTAGTCCAGGATTGAACCAGGACTAAACCAGGACTGAACCAAGACTGAACCAGATCTAAACCAGGACTGAACTAGGACTGAACCAGGACTTAACCAGAACTTAACCAGGACAAAACTAGGACTTAACCAGGTCTAAGCCAGGACTAAACCAGGACTGGACCAGGTCTAAACCAGGACTGAAATAGTACTGAACCAGGACTTAACCAGGACTAAATCAGGACTTAACTATGGCTAAACCAGGACTAAACCAGGACTGGACCAGAACTGAACCAGCATTAAAACCAGGTTTAAACCAGGATTTAATCTGGACTTAACCAGGACTGAACCAGGACTAAATCAGGTCTTAACCAGGACTAAACCAGGACTAAACCAGGAGCGCATCAGTCGAGTCAAGCTCCGATGCTGGTTGAATGTCATAAAAACACTAAAGTCTCTCTCAGTCTAGTCCATTGTTCCGGGAAAAGACCTGGAAATGTCACTTGTTTCCAGAGCAACAGACACCCTGGACGCGTCAAGTATTTTTCTCCCGTTCATCGTTCATTTGATTCAACTGACCGCGCCGTGTGTAATCACTGTCCGCCCATAAAATTCCAGAACGTTAAAACCCGCCCGTTTCAGCAACTATTTGCAGGCGCCCGACCTGGTGCAGGACTCTGGAACAAAGTGAGGCTGAAGCTTTAATGTAGCTTTAATTCTCCACGGTGTTAGTGCTTCGTCTTCTCCACTTTTACGCACATGATTTCAAATAGCAGCTTCATATTTCTGTGTATATAAAACAGATCAAGTGTTTGTTTTATTTCAAGGGTATGTATTGGTCTTGTATTGTCTGACACGGTCTCGATCGTTCGGTGTTTTCCCTCCGACAGATCGTGGTGTTCTTATACAAACCGCACAGTTACTCTTACAGACTTGTTTAGGATGAGCAGAACAGATAACGAGAGGAAGAGAGAAACAGTGGAAAAAAACCTGCAGATGGCCAAAGCTGCACCTCAGTCCCCCTGTCGAGATCCTGGCTCCGGACCCTGGACTGATGCTATTGCTTACTAAGACAACAGTGTGTGGACAAAAGCACCTCTAGAGAGAACACTGTGGACCAAAGGATTATTTTTCTTCCTTTTAGAAAATAAAATAAAACCAGTGGAATATACACGACCGGTCAAAAGTTTTAGAACACCCTAACTCTTCCAGGTATTCTTTGCAATTCAAGTCACGCAAGTCTAATGAAGAGCTTGAAATGGTGCAAAGGTAAAAACTGAACAGACAGAGGTTAAAAAAAGATAAAAAGAACAGAACACAAGTCCAAGCTCCCTCAAGAAAAAAAGAACAAGATGGTAAAGCTTGAAAACCTGTTTGCAGACTTAAACCCCATCGAGCTTAAGACGTTTTTAAGACCAACATCGCACTCATTTTTTTTGTTTCTCCATTTAACATTATACTGCAGCCCGACTGAGTCTACAAAAATAATAGGTTAATGAAATTTAAGACCTTTGTGAAAAAAATAAGACCTGGACAACAAAATTTAAGACTTTTCAAGCCCTTAATTTAGGAACATGAAATTTAAGACCTTTTAAAGACTTTTAAGACCTTGCAGCTGCTCTGTGCAAATGTCACACATTTATTGAAACTTCTGCAACAGACTTGGGAAAAACTTTCTGAAGAATATTTGATTTCTGATGTAAAAAGAACGAGCCACGAGTGTGTTCAGCGGTTATATCTGCCAAAGGTGGACTCTTTCATGAACCAAAAGTTTTAAATACGTTTTTAGTCAACAGTAAACGGTACAACAGTAAAAACCTGGAGAAAGTGTGGTGTTCTAAAACTTTTGACTGGTAGTGTGGTTTAAGCTTTCTCCTCAGAGTCTTGTTCTTGTCTGTGTGTTGCAGGCATCGGAGCGCGAGATCCAGTGGGTGATCCAGGGCTCGGTGGTGGTGGTGGGTCTGGCCGGGACGTCCCTCACGTTCCTGGACAACAGCGTCCTGATGATCTGGCTGCTGCGCTCGGACCTGACCTACACGCTGATGCTGCCTCAGCTCGTCTGCGTCCTCTTCTTCAAAGTGTCCAACGGGTACGGCGCCGTGCTGGGCTGCGCCACCGGGATGCTCCTGCGGGTGCTGTGCGGAGAGCCCGTGCTCGGCATCCCCCCCGTGCTCATGTTCCCCGGGTGCGCCCTGGTGAACGGCGTGTACGTGCAGACCTGGCCCATCAGGACCATCTGCATGCTCTCCGCCGTCCTGGCCATCTTGTTTTTCTCGTACGTGGCGGCGCAGCTCTTCGACAGGGGCATCATCCCGGAGAAGTTCGACTTTTTCAACGTGAAGCACGCGCTGCCCCAGAGCGGAGCCAAGAAAGAGGAGAGTCTGAAGCTGGAGAGCGAGCAGACGGAGGCCACACAGCCCATGTTAGAGTCTCCGTGTTAGGCACAGATCCGGGGCTGTGTACTCTGAATACCTCCAACATCACTGACTGTTTGTCATCACATATAGTGCCCTCAGATATACTGGCTACAGAGTCCAGAGAGACGCTCCAGGGCTGAGGCTGCACTCTGCTTTATATCTGTATTTAAACCAGACATATGCAAAATACACCTACAGGAGTTTTGACGCTCTAATGTTTCCCCCTCGTCATTATCTCACTCAGAGCTGTAGTTTCAGTGACTCATGTTTGAGCAATTCTTTATTGTCCTGCATTTGAGCCTTGAGCGCTCTAGAAATATCTGTTTTCACCTACCCCCTATCCCTGCCCACTGCTCTTACTGGAAAAAAAATATCTACGCAAGTTAAAACGACTTAAATTAAGAGAAGAGTCGATTCAACTTGACAAGTAAAATTATCCACCAAAGGAATAAGTGTGTTTTTCTTAATTCAAGCAACATTCGATTTTGTTTCTTATTTTAAGTACAAAAAAGTTGTTGTTTTTCTTTTTTTAAGTGTAGCAAGATGTATTTTCATATTTTTAGAACAAAAAGTTTTATTCCTTTGGCGGATCATTTTACTCGTCAAGTGAAATTAGCTGAAATCATGATAAAACTTTCTTAATTCAAGTCATTTTAACATAAAATCACATTAAAATCAGAACCGCTGCTCCAAAAAGTCGTGTTGGCGTTTCTGCAGAGGAAACGTCACTCTGAAGACGCGGGACCAACAGGAATGCACTGATGCCGATATCCAAAAATGGCGCCGATACTGAAGAATTAGAATTAAAAATGATCGGTTCCGTGATATCGGTTCATCTGATATCCTTTAATCGGATGCGAAAGGCTCTATTCACGGTTTCGTCACAAACCAAGAAAACATTTGGAAACATGCGATGACGACTTTCGGCGGGCTCCGTACGAAGTCTGACAAAATTTAAGAAAAATGAGAAAATGTCCCAGTTTTTTTTTTATCTCTTCGTGGCTCCTCGGCTGTAACAATTCACAATTCCACCACCCCACACTTAAGGTCACCCTGTCCCCCAAAACCCAAACACAAATATTAATCACAGTGCAAAAAAAAAACCCTAAAAAACATTATTTTACTTTACTAGTCCCGAAAAGTTCCCAAAGTTTTCCCACGCCGTACAGCAAACATCAAGTGAGTCTGTAGAGTCTGTAACGTTACTCACGATATCCACGCTCCCGTAATTTCTCACAACCCGGCATTGGATTGTACTTTTCCGCGGGAACTGCCGGGTTGTGAGAGAAATTGCAGGAGCATCATGAGTATCACGAGTAACATTACAGACTCTACTCGACTCTACCAACTCACTTAACGTTTGCTGCACGGCGTGGGAAAACTTTGGGAACTTTTTGGGACACGTGAAAATCCAAAAATACAGCGATATAATCCACAGTGTCACACCCTCTGAGCTTCCCCTCTCCACTTAAATCTCCCGTGTGTCTGAAGAGGAAGCGACCAACAGTCTAATACACACAAAGAAACGATAGGGTGACCATATTTTCGTTTGTGAAAACCCGGACACCTTACCGGAGATGGGGGAAGTTGCCTCGACACTGAGCTACTCTCATCTCGCAAACTGTGCGCATGGCCTCCCACTTGTCTCGACCGGGACAGAAAACGGGGAATTTCTTGTCCAAATCATCGTTAAATGCGCATTTGTGCTTCGGCGTGTTGCAGACCGACCGACTGTTTGTGTCTCGCTCCTTCTGAGTTACAGAGGCTACGAGAGACGCTCAGTTTAATGGCCCCAATGAAAGATCATGAAAACCCGGACATCTGCATCACTTTATAAAAAAAAAAAAAAAAAACCCAGACGCTCAGGACAGGACCCAAAAAACAGACATGTCTAGGGAAAAACGGATGTTTGGTCACCCTAAGAAACGATCGTATACAATAAATATTAATAACAAATACGTTTTTCACCCCAGCTGAGCGAATAGAGATTCCAGATGATTCCAAACGCTGATCACATTTACTTCAACGGGTCGGTAGGCGAGCCCAGTGTCGGGAACTACACCGTAAAACAACAGAATATAACATTTAACAAAATACAATAATCAACATCAAAACAAAACACAAAAGCACAGAGTAACACCCACAACAAATATGAAACATGGACACAAGTTTGATTAAATAAAACTAAAGTAACATGGTAGAGCATCTTAACCAAACTGCCAGGCCTCCTTATATTGACATTTTGGCTTAACTTAAATTATGTTTTTTCTACACCGGAAGTTGCCATCGCATGTTTCCAGATGTTTTTCTTAAGTGAATAGAGCCTATAAGATGATTTTCGGGTGCATTTTGGTCCAGATAGATCAAAATTGCATCATAGTTGATCTTTAAAAGCTTAAGAATCAAATTTCAGCTCTTTTAAAAATTAAATTAGTGCTTAAATTACACAAATTAACACAAAACAGAACCTTTAAGTCACAGTTTACACTCCCCCTCGAACGATACTCACTTTGCTTCACGTCTTTGTCTTCACCAAACAACATTTCAACTCACAAACTCCCAGCGGTCGTGACTTTATCCGCCGGTGCAGCCCCGGCCCCGGCCTCTCTCGGCTCCGGGTTTGTGACGTCAGGGTCAGAGGTCAGAGGTCAGAGGTCGAAGGGAGACCTGTTTACTCACAACACTACCCACCTACCGCCGCAACAACACGGAGAATATGCAACCGGCTCGGACTCTGGATACAGCTCTCAGTTGTCACAAAGCGCTCTTCACTTTTTCCCGGACTTGGGCGGAGTTCTTCACACGGGCTGTCGGGACGAGGCCTGGACGTGGCACCTTACGTTTTTCATCACCGTGAAAAATGGAGAATTGGTTTTAAAGATATGAATGTATTTCGAATCCCCACCCTAAAAAAAAAGAAATGATTGGAGAGAGTGCGAGTGTTTTCGAGTAAGAAGAAGCACCTGAAGCACCTTTTTTTGTGAAATTAAACCATGCAATTCGTAGGTGGAAAATATTGTAATTTATTTTTCTGAATGTAAAGAAAAAAAAATGTTCTAAATGTCCTAATTTGTGCGCAGATTCTGAAACTGTATTCGGAATCTGGCTTTTTTATTGATACTTTGCGGTGACGTCGTGCTGGGGGGTGTTCCACGTGTGCGTCCATGGAGGAATGTTCGGTAGTGACCATGGCGACACAACGCACAAATGAGCAAACGCTGCCAAAAAAAAAAAAAAAACTTCTACGATTGTCTGTTAACGTGAGAAAAAGTACAAACGTGACTTAAAGAGCACATTTTCTTTTTCCCGTGATCACTGCGAGCGTTCATGGTCCCGTTTAGGAGTTTGATTTTCAAGAAAATTGCGACTAAAGGAGAAATTCGATTCTTCAACTGGATAAAAGTTTATTTGGTCGAATACATTTCATGAGGGGAAGCGCTAACTACACTGAAACTACTCTGAAACTAGTAATAAATAAATAAACTTTTATCCAGTTGACGAATTAAACGACGGAGGGATTGTGCACACGTTTCAACAAAAATGTGAACGTGACTACTTGAAAACTGTCAGATTGTGTTGAGATTAAAATCGAACTTGAGTTACAGAGCTTTAGACGGAGCAGTGCCTCACGTTAGCATCACCCCCACCCCCCAGAGAATGTCCACGACCGTCGACCGGCTGCAAAGTATCAATAGGGAATGCGCACGCTAAATTGAAATTTGTAAACGCAATCAGAAATTATTGTAATTTCAAGACAGTGTGACATGACATTCAAATCGTTCTGATCCTTCTTCCCCATGAGACAAATGTAAAACACAATCACAAGTGTTTAAATGTTCCGTATTATGCAATTTTACGATCTGTTCTAACGTCGTTTCCTCGTCAAAATAAGACCTGGAGTCGTGTTTTGTTTCGTTCACACGTTGAACGCACAAACCCGGCACGTTCAGGCTGAGTTCTTGTCTCAAGCTGGAAGCTGACTGCCAATTTCTGCGGAAGAAAAACTAAAACGTAGCTGATAAAAGGTGCATTGTGTCATTTTTTTTAATCTTTTGGTGCAGTCAAATGCTCAACTCCACGGAGATGTTGCGTTATTTTCCCGGGACACTCCCAGATTTGAGTATTGTGTTCCCAGTCTCAGCAGATTTACCCAAAACTGCTGATTTGTCGCAGTTTTATACAAAAAAACTCCCAGGTGTCCCTATTTTTGACCGATCTGATCTAAACCAACAGTAAAAAGAGGCATAAACTGTCATTTGTTAGGTAAAAAAAAAACAGAAAATGTGCTTAAAAATGACAAAAATGTGACTCTACTGACTCACAAGTGCAGAACAGTTTTACTTAATTACGCACTCATTTCACAATTTTATCAAAACCAACCACCACAAACCGAGAGAGTCCCAGTTTTAAACCTTTCTATCTTCACGGAGACTGAACCGGACCAAGTTACAGGTCCAATCTGCGGAGAGGCGACCCATTCAAAGTCAGAATTCCTGTTTTTTGAGGATTTTTGAGCTATAAAACCACCTCTGAATGAATATAACGTAGAGCTCCATAGTCCAACGAGGTTCATTTGGTCGTCCGATAATTTATGTTGTTTTTCAGACCGAGAGTTTGTTTTCATACCTGACAGTTTGGACCGCTCCCTGCGCTCTTCCTCTGAGTCAGAGTGATCGCAAAGGAAAACAAACAACACTGACAGATTAAAGAGGTAATCGGAATACGGAAACGTGGCCACGGGACGATAAACCGGGATGAGGGGCTTTTTTACTCTCACACACCTGGGATACTGTCCAGATGTTGCTGTCGTCCTGCCTCCACCGAGAGGAAGACAGAACCAAAATCTGTTTAAATCATCTGAGCGACATGACACAGAAACATCATGAGACTCTGAGGAAGACCACAGCGGAGCGGCCAAAACTGTCAGGGATGAAAACAAACTCTTGGTCTGAAAAAAAAGAACCTAGTGTCTCCGCTCAATTCCATTTCTCTCCAGCGACCAGGTCAGGAATCGGAATACACTAGACGGTTCGCAAAAACCTCAGAAGTGCGAGTTCAGGCCCCAGCCAATCAGCGAAGAGTCAGACATTCTTTGTTGTCAACGATTCCCGAGATCGAGGATTTAAAGTTTGAACAAAGAGAATGTTTGGTGAATTTCATCAAGGGGAAAGACTTTATTGTCCTTCCTACGGGATTTGGGAAAAGCTTAATTTACCAGTTAACCTCGTTAGCGGAGCATTACATTCGTCACGACCAAACAGCAGCGATTGGTTAAATAATAAAAAGTACCCACCTACCATTGAGCGAACGAATCCAAACGCTGCGAGGTCACACAGTTTCTATGAAGTGGAATCAGGCTAATAAGATAGAACAGTTCCAAAAAGTTAAAAGTTACATTTAAGTGCTTTTTTAACATTAAACTACAACATCGCGAGGTTGGAGCGGAGCATTTAGAGCTTTAACGGAACTAAAAACGGGACTCAAAGTGTCCCTCAAACACGCAAACGAAACAAAACACGACTCCAGGTACGGTGCGTTTTTGAAGAGGTGACGACGTTCGAACGCGATTTAAAGCTCACGAGAGTCCGTTTTGTGTAATACGGGAGGTTTTAAACGCGGTAAACAGCCTCACGTGTGTTCGGTCTGAATCTGTGAGGAGTTGTACAGTGAAGAGAGTCAGCTAAAAGCCATACCCCCCCCCTCCCATCGCTCCATCCTCCATCTGTGCAGTGTTCACATCCGTACTCGCTCTTCGTGTCGTAGTTAAGTAGTGAAATTGTAACGGGGCTGAGTGATATCGGAATCATTATAATAATACGGGATTTTGACTCGCTTCGCCGCCCGCCGTGCTCCGAGCGAGTGACCAATCGCGGGTTTAACCGATCGCGGTGAAGCGTGATCGTTTTAAAGACGCCGTACCTGATTTTTTAACGTTTTGGAAAAGCAGATCGAATCCATTCCTTCAGAGAGTCCTCAATATTCACAGCGATGACTTTGTAAGCGGGACTCTCTTTCGCAACTCTCAGAGAAGCCACGGTTAAGCTAACGACGACAACTAGCATGCGAACCGTGCACTTCCTGATGTTCAGTGCAGACACTGGACTTATTTTGACCCCAAGAGCTGCTTGTACAACACATCTGCACTGCGATGAGGCACATTTTGCTCAAATACGTGAGGGAAAATAAAAATCAGACACAGGCTAACAGCAAATAGCATGCTAACCGTGCACTTCCTGATGATCTGAAATGCTTTATAATTACACACAGACAGTACATAGCAGCAGACTTATTTTTACTTCAGCAGCTGCTTATACAAAATATCTGTACTGGGATAAGACAAAATACATGAGGAAATATAAAAATCAGATACAGGCGAACAACAACTAGTATGCGAATCACGCACTTCCTGATGATCTGACAGTAAAATACTCTATAATTAGATACAGACGGAACACAGCACTGCTTATATGATATATCTGTACTGACACAGTTTGCTCAGATAAACGGGAAAATAAAAATCAGATATGGGATAACAACAACTAGCATGCTAACTGTGCACTTCCTGATGATCTGAAAAGCTTTATAATTACACACAGACAGTATATAGCAGACTTATTTTTACTTCAGCAGCCGCTTATACAAAATATCTGTACTGGAATAAGACCCATTTTGCTCAAATAAACGGGAAAATAAAAATCAGACACAGGCTAACAACAACTAGTATGCGAACCATGCACTTCCTGATGATCTGATAGACGGAACACGGCCTAATGCTTATCTGATATATCTGTGCTAGGATGAGGCACATTTTGCTCAAAAAAATTGGAAAAAAAAATCAGGTACGGACTCTTTAATGAGTAGTTTAACCAATTTAGAGTCAAAAAATTATGAAAAAAAAGTAAAAAAAAAAAAAGAAAAAGTAATATATTTTTTGCGATACACTCAGCCCGTCTTAGAACAGTATTGTGTTAGAAGTAGCTGACTCAGGTTTTCGAACAAGCTTTATTACCGTAGTTACTTTTCCACGCCAAAGGTACGGAATAGTCACCTTTTATAGTTTGCAGAAAAAAAAAAATACAATGTTGGAGTAATTTTTTAAAAAACGTGATTCTATGTGTGTACAGTGTATTAACAAGTGCATTTTTATAAGTGTTAATTTGACGTGTGATTTCTGCCAGTATATCTCCGGGGCACTGCATGTAAATTCCTTGGGTTTGTTTTTTGAGAGACACAAATGGTTTTGAATTTGTGTTGACTTTTCTATATCGTCATGGAGAAATCACCAGTACGCTCTTCGTTTTGAGAGCTCACCATTTTCTCTGCAATTTTCTGCAGTAGTTCTAAATTCAACTCTAGTGGTGTGATTTTCGTCTGGTTCATTTTTTTCGGGTGTTTTTTTTTTTAAAGGGTGAGGGGAGGAGGGAGCGAGGGAAGCCGACGCGACGCTAAAGCTGCGCCGCGGAACTTTTCCCCCCGCGGGAGGCTCCGGCGAACGGTTTTTTTCTCTCCGTGGAGGTGCTGCCGCGTCGTCCGGAATGTTTCGCAGTACGGCATTAAATACGCTCACTGTCAGAATGTTTGTTTATTGCGAGGGATTTTTGAGGTTTAGACCTGGTCTAGTCCTGGTTTGGTTTAGTCTTGGTCTAGTGCTGGTTTAGATCTGGTTTAATCCTGGTCTAGTCTTGGTCTAGTCCTTGTTTAGACCTGGTTTAGTCCTGGTTCAGTCAAGCTTTAGTCCTGGTTTAGACCTGGTTTAGACCTGTTTTTAGTCCTAGTTTAGATCTATTTTTAGACCTGGTTTAGTCCTGATTTTAGTCCTGGTTTAGACCATGTTTAGACCTGTTTCAGTCCTGGTTTAGACTTGATTTAGACCTGGTTTAGGCCTTGGTTTAGACCTGTTTTTAGTCCTAGTTTGGCTCTATTCTTAGACCTGGTTTAGTCCTGGTTAGTCCTGATTTTAGACCTGGTTTAGACCTAGTTTGGACCAGATTTTAGTCTTGGGTTTAGACCTGGTTTAGACCTGGTTTAGTCCTGGTTTAGACCTGGTTTAGTCCTGGTTTAATTCACAGTATGACATTAAACCTTTCTGCCTTCATGGAGACCAAACCAGACTAAGTTCCAGGTCAGATCTGTGGAGAGGCGACTCCGCCCACGCTCACAGTCAGAATGTTTGTTTTTCTTAGGATTTTTAAATTTATTTGGATATTTCACAAATAATAAATTACATTCTGTTCCAACAATAATCGACAGCCTGTCAGCTCCTGTCTGCTCCTGTCTGCGCCTGTCAGCTCCTCCAAACTGACCCTGTCCACAACACTGTACTGTATGTCCCACCGTAATGTAAACGTACTGTATCATTCATTACAACATACACATTACATACATACATTACATTACACACACACACTTTTACACACACACACACACTTTTACACACACAGACTTTCACACACACACACACACTTTTACACACACACACACACACACACACACTTTTACACACACACACACACACTTTCACACACACAAACACACACTTTTACACACACACACTTTCACACACACAAACACACACTTTTACACACACACAACACACACTTTTACACACACACACTTTCACACACACAAACACACACTTTTACACACACACACACTTTCACACACACACAAACACACACTTTTACACACACACACACACACACTTTCACACACACAACACTTTCACACACACACACTTTTACACACACACACAACACACACTTTTACACACACACACTTTTACACACACACACATACACTTTCACACCACACTTTCACACACACTTTCACTCACACACACACACACACACACTTTTACAAACACACACACACTTTCACACACACACACTTTCACACACACTTTCACTCACACACACACACACACACACACTTTTACAAACACACACTTTTCACACACACTTTCACACACACACACACACTTTTACACACACAGATCTGAGCCGGGCTCTTTGTGCGTCGTGTCCTTGAGAACACATGGTGACAGGGGAGGGCCACACACCGGACTAAAATAAGAACACAGATAACACACCAGAGGACAGAGAGGACAGAGGACAGAGGACAGAGGACAGAGGACAAGGACAGAGGACAGAGGACAGAGGACAGGACAAGGACAGAGGACAGGACAGAGGACAAGGACAGAGGACAGAGGACAGAGGACAGAGGACAGAGGACAAGGACAGAGGACAGAGGACAGAGGACAGAGGACAAGGACAGAGGACAAGGACAGAGGACAAGGACAGAGGACAGAGGACAAGGACAGAGGACAAGGACAGAGGACAGAGACAAGGACAGAGGACAGAGGACAGAGGACAAGGACAGAGGACAAGGACAGAGGACAGAGGACAGAGGACAGAGGACAGAGGACAGAGGACAGAGGACAAGGACAGAGGACAGAGGACAGAGGACAGAGGACAAGGACAGAGGACAGATATGCGGCCGGACGCCCCGACGCGAGGACAGCGCCAAAAAAAAACAAAACAAAAAAACAAAACGCACTAAGCACTAAGAACTTTACTTCAAAATAAAAGTACAAAGTAGTTTTAGACCTGGTTTACTCCTGGTTTGATTCTGGTTTGGGCCTAGTTTAGTCCCTGTTTAGACCTGGATTAGACCTGGATTAGATCTGTTTTTTAGTCTTAGTTTAGTCCTGGTTTACTTCTGGTTTAGTCTTGGTTTAGTCTTGGTTTAAAGCTGATTTCGACCTGTTTTTAGTCCTGCTTTAGATCTGTTTTTAGTCCTGGTTTAGTCCCGGTTTAGACCTAGTTCTAGTCCTAGTTTAGACCTGGTTTAGATATGGTTTTAGTCCTGGTTTAGTCTTGGTTTGAGCCTAGTTTAGTCCCTGTTTAGACCTGCTTTAGATCGGTTTTTAGTCCTGATTTTAGTCCTGGTTTAGTCCTGGTTTAGACCTAGTTTAGACCTGGTTTAGACCTGGTTTAGACCTAGTTTAGACCTGGTTTAGTCTTGGTTTATTCCTGTTTTGGGCCTGAATTAGACCTGGATTAGATCTGTTTGTAGTCTTGGTTTAGTCCTGGTTTGGGCCTAGTTTAGTCCCGGTTTAGACCTGGTTTAGACCTGGTTTTAGTCCTGGTTTAATTCACTGCGTGGCATTAAACCTTTCTGCCCAACAGGAGCTGGACGGGAAAAAAAAAAAAGACGTTATTTGGTTCGTCAACAGCAGAAAAATGTTTCCGTTCTTCTGAAGTATGAACAGGCCTTTCCACTTTCCTCTTCTTCACACGGTCTACGGTCTGAAGTGTCTCCGGGTTTAATGCCGTACTGCGGAACATTCCAGGCAAAAGCGTCGAACAAACAAACCCTCCACGGGAAAAAGCTCCGCGGCGCGTCTCGAAATCGGTCCAGAAAGCTGCCGGTTTAGGATCGTAAAAAACCGAAGACGCACAGACGCCGACGCTCTACTTTATTAATCGAACCGAACAATCATTAGAACTCGCCGTAATCGTGTTAGAAAATGTCCCCGCCGGGCTCCCGTAGTCGCTCGGTGTCCGGCGGGAAAAACGAAAAACGCACCTTTCACCAGCTTCCTCGCGTCGCGTGATCGGGCCGCGCGAAACAAAACAGTTCGGAACGTGAGCGTCGTCGCGTTCCGAACTGTTTTTTTGTTTCACGTGGCTTGTGTTTCGACGATAACGACCGATTGTAAACGCGCTCGCCGACGTCGCTGAATTCCGATTTCGTCCGACGTGATCCGAAGAATCCCAAGTGTCTGAGAATCCCAAGTGTCTGCGGGAGCTGCTGAACCTGTCACTGTTTTTTTTTTGTGTGAACGCTCGTCACCCACACGCATTTTTACGTGTTTAGAAATTTAAAAAGTATATATATTACGATGAAATTTTGTGAAGCAACTAACAAAATAATCGACTGTCACGTGCAGAGCTGGTCTCGGCGTTAGAACGGAGGTGGGCGGGGGCGAGATCGCGCTCGAGTCGAAGCAAAAAAAGGCCTCAAGTGAAAGTAAAAACTCAAAATACGACATCGTGTAACATTTACGCTGAAAAATGGACAAAAATAAAAGCATGTGTGTGTTTTTTTTGTTCGTTTCGGTCGCGTTTATCGCACCGGAAAACAGAAAAACCCGCGTCTTCACACTGAACGGGCTTGCGTCTCCACAAACCCGACTCTTATTTTTTGACTTCCTGCTGCTTCCTGCTGGTTTCCATGGAGATTTTTGGTTTAGGGTGACCAGATTTGATTATTTACCCGGAATAGTCCCAGTTTGAGTCCGTCCGTGTCAGTTTTGTAGTCTTGGTTTAGTCCTGGTTTAGTCCTGGTTTGGGCCTGGTTTAGTCCTGGTTTAGACCTGGTTAGACCTGGTTTAGTCCTGGTTTAGACCTGGTTTAGTCCTGGTTTAGACCTGGTTTAGACCTGGTTTAGACCTGGTTTAGACCTGGTTTAGTCCTGGTTTAGACCTGGTTTAGACCTGGTTTAGACCTAGTTTAGACCTGGTTTAGTCCTGGTTTAGACCTGGTTTGGACCTAGATTAGTCCCAGCTGATTTATCCAAAAACAGTGATTTGTCCCAGTTTTTTTGCAAGAAATGTGTAAACGTGTCCAATTTTTGACCCAATTTTACACCTACCAACAATTTTTTAACTAAAACACACAAAACCGTGAGCGTAAGTCACAAAACAAACTAAAAACTGAGTCGAGAATGGACGATGTTACACGTTTTTTCCTCACACTTTTACTCAAACCAACCGTCCAGACCCTGCTGTGTCCCAGTTTTGAATTTAGAAAATCTGGTCACCCTACTTTGGCCGGAACATTCTCCCTGATATAAAACGTATTTTCCTCCACGGAGAATGTTCCAGAGTGTGATTTTAACTCTCTGTTTCCATGGAATCGTGCAGGTTTGAAAAGGACGGACGCAGAAATAAGAGAAACTCAAATGTTCAAATCATTTCACGCTTTTCTCGCTTGGAGAGTGACACACGGCTGGAAAAATACTGTTACACTGTCAGATTTGTTACTCGAGTAGAAGTAAAAGTAGTGGAGTTACTTTTGTCTGAGTAATATTCATAAAAAACACAGAGAGTGACGATATACTCCTGGTTTTGACATAAGAAAATGCTAATTTATGATATGTAACATGTATTTTGGTCTTGACAAACGGATGTGGATTTGTAAATAAATCTTTTTTTAATTTGAAAAAAAAAAAAATACATTTGTAAAGCTGAAAATTCTGTGGATTTCGTGAAAAGAATGTCTCAAAAATTCATCATAAAGGAAATCTGAATTTGTGTAACTGGTGATCCACAAATGCGAACCACATTTTACATTTACAAACAGAATTTTCAGCGTTTTTTGCAAATGAAAAAAGATATCAAGGTTCCCACGGTCATGGAAATCCTGGAAAAGTTGAAGAAATTGAAAATATCATTATCCAGGCCTGTAAAAGTCATAGGATTTTGTACAATCAATGAAATTTTTGTATATTTTTCACGCAACTCCAGCGTTCTGTTAAGTTCTCATCAGGTTATTCTGATTATTCTGCACTTTTTATTTAAAAGAAACGACAATAAATGCACTGACAGGATTTTAAATGTTCAAAAAAAAAACTATAATCCCAAACCATAATGTGAGTGGAAAGATTTAACATTTCAGATTTAACCCTAAAAATCTGATCAGTTTTACACATGTTGGTGCGGAAAAGTCATGGAAAATTCAACTTTAGGTCATGAAAAAGTCATGGAAAAGTTTTGAAATTTGGTCAGAGACAGATTTACAAATCCACGTCAATTTGCAAAGACCAAAATACGAGTTATAAACATTAAATTTGCGTTTGTGGAGCTCAGACCGGTGAGTATTTGTAGATCACCGTTTGTGTTTTTGTGAATATTCATGAGACAAAAGTAACGGCATAAAAAGTACCGCGCGTCCGACTGAAAGAAGTACTCAGAAGTTACTCGAGTAAACGTAAGCGAGTACCCGCCTCCGTTCGTGAAGACGCTGGGCCGGCTTTGCATGATACTAACCATTCCATTACACTGCCACTAACCGACTGTCATCACTGCCTGAAGAATGTAACGCCCCCTGCTGGCCGGACTCGTGTTGTCGTCGGAGGAGGAGGAGGGCGTGTGGAACGGGAGCGGGGCCCCTCGCCGCCGCCGCCGCCATCGCCGCCGCCGCTGTAGTGAAATGATCCCGTCTGCAGCTGTACATACGGACATCTCAGGTCGTTCTGTGCAGGAGAATCAGTGGACTAACACGTGATCATGTGTCTGCCTCTCCCGGGATGTAGGGGGCGCTCTTCAACGACGTCCAATAAACTACCTCCTGCAAAACCCACACACCTGCCTCACGCCGCCTTCTTTTATTTATTTGTGTTTAAAGTATAAAAAGACAAGAAATGAAACTAGAACTGAACCAAGACTAAAACAGGTCTAAAATGGAACTAAAACGGGACTCGGGACTAAAACGGGACTAAACAAGGACTAAACCAGGACTAAACAAGGACTAAACAAGGACTAAACCAGGACTAAACCAGGATTGAACCAAGACTAAACCAGGACTAAACAAGGACTAAACAAGGACTAAACAAGACTAAAAGGACTAACTACCAAACTAAACCAGGACTAAAACCAGGACTAAACAAGGACTAACCAAGACTAAACAAGGACTAAACAAGGACTAAACAAGGACTAACAAGGACTAAACTAGACTACCAGGACTAAACAGGAGGACTAAACCAGGAACCAAGACTAAACCAGGACTAAACAAGGACTAAACCAGGATTGAACCAAGGACTAAACAAGGACTAAACAAGGACTGAACCAGGATTGAACCAAGACTAAACCAGGACTAAAAAGGACTAAACCAAGGACTAAACCAGGATTGAACCAAGACTAAACCAGGACTAAACAAGGACTAAACCAGGACTAAACCAGGATTGAACCAAGACTAAACCAGGACTAAAACAGGGCTGAAACAGGTCTAAACTAGAATTGAACCAGTACTAAACCAGGACGAACCCAGTCTCAGGCTTGGTCTCAGTCCGGTCCCAATTTGAGTCTCAGTCTACTCTAGTCTCAGTCCTGATCTTATCCTGAACCAGGACTAAAAGCAGGACTAAACCAGAAGTAAACCAGGTCTAAACCAGAACTGAGCCAGGACTAAACCTGTCTCAGTCCTGGTCTGGCTCCGATCTGGTCCTGGTCTGAGTCCTGGTCTCAGTCCTGATCACCCAACAGTCTACGCGGGAGACCAGGACCAGACCTGGACCAGGCCGGGACTGAGACCAGGACTGAGACCGGTTTAGTCCTGGTTTAGTCCTTGTTTAGTCTTGGTTCAGTCCTGGTTTAGTCCTTGTTTAGTCCTGGTTTAGTCCTTGTTTAGTCCTGGTTGAGTCCTGTTTTAGACCTGGTTTAATCCTGTTTAGTCCTGGTTTAGTCCTGTTCTGGTCTGGTCCAGGTCTCAGTCCTAAACCAGGTCTAAGCCAGAACTGAGCCAGGACTAAACCGGTCTCAGTCCTGGTCTCAATCCTGGTCTCAGTCCCGGCCTGGTCCTGGTCTGGTCCTGGTCTCCTGTGAAGACTGTTGGGTGATCAGGACTGAGACCAGGACTCAGACCAGGACCAGACCAGGACTGAGACCGGTTTAGTCCTGGCTCAGTCCTGGTTTAGTCCTGGTTCAGTTCTAGTTTAGACCTGGTTTTAGTCCTGGGATTTGTTAGAAAACCTGAGCTTGAATTTCATTTGAAAATCATTGAATGAATGAACGTTTATATAGAGAACATAAATACATAGAAATAAAACAAAAAGTCAATATTTCTTTTCTATAATAATAAACGAAAATAAATGTCACACAGATTTTACTTGGGCCCAAAAAAGGAGTGAAAGGATTATTATTATTAATTAAACACTTATTTAAAATCATTACAAAGCACCACAACAAAATATCTGTGTTTCAAGTCCCACTGTGTTTATTATTTATTGAAAGGACGTTTATTATTATTATTATTATTATTATTATTATTATTATTATTTTATTGTTTTAATCTAGTTTGGCGGGCTGGAATAAAAGGGCCAGGACCAGGACTGAGACCGGTTTAGTCCTGGCTCAGTTCTGGTTTAGACTTGGTTTACTTCTGGTTTAGTCCTGTTTTAGTCCTGGTTCAGGATAAGATCAGGACTGAGACTAGGACCCGAAAAAGGAGTGGGAGGAATTAAACACTTATTTAAAATCATTACAACAAAATATCTGTGTTTCAAGTCCCACGGTGTTTATTATTTACTGAAAGGACTTTTATTATTTATTTATTTATTATTATTATTATTATTATTATTTTATTATTATTATTATTATTATATTATTATTATTCAAGTTCGACAGGCTCAAATAAAAAGACTAAAGGGCTGTAGTTTGCCCACCCCTGGCATAACACTGATCTATCTCCATGGAGAATGTTACAAAATGTGGTTTTAACTTGACGTTTCCATGGCACCAGGGCGGTGACGCTCCAGCTCTAGAAAGTTCCATGGTGTAGCTTTAGAAATGCTTCTTTAAAAACAATATAGACGTTACTGCTCGTGTATTTATTTATAACATGACACATATTGGAAGCGCGTGGGCCGCTCAGCTCTGACCGTCTGCGTCACGTTCACGGACATCACGGTGAAGTCAAATATAGTGGCGCCATCTAGTGGACAAATGCACTAACGCAGTTTAAACTCCTGCACATCCAGCTGCAGGCACAGTGTGGTTTTTACTCAACAACACAAAGGGTCAAAAATGAAAAATGTAGTTGATCTAGAAAAGATCAGACACACACAAAGACAGAGTTTAATCCTGTATGAAAGAAAAAGAGTCGAGACAAAACAAGACTGAACTGTAGAAGAGCAGAAAATACATCATAAACTTATGTAGTGAGGTCCAGTCAAGTGGTAACGGAGGGAAACAGGGTCAGATTTTTGACATTCAAATGTCTCTTATTCAGAAACTAGAGGAACTATTGAAATAAGTAAAGTATCAGAATGTAGGAAAGAGTTACACTCCAACAGGGTCAAGTTAAACCTGTGAGATTCTTTCAAGTTCAAGACAAAAAATTTAAAAACTCATGTCGGTAACGGAGGGAATGAAATATGCAGCACTTTTTTGGTCAATAAATCCAAACAGTGATAACTCTTGGTTCTCACTTACATATCCTTAACAAACTGGTTTGAATATTTGCTTCATATAGTTTTCTACCATATGGTACAAGATTAGGTTGAAAAACCTCTGACTTTTTGACTCATGAGATTTTTTATTAAGAAAGTTCATGGTAACGGAGGGAAAAGTAACAGAGGGAAAATTGTACAAACAAGTAGAAGGTGCAGGATTTTATATAATTTGTCACTTTTTTCTTCTGAATATTTTAATATTACTTCAAAATGAAAGGAAACTATTTCTATAAAATATGTCAGTCCTTCCAAGCAAATTTGTATCATTTTAAATACTTCCATGTTTCATTCATGGTCTGTTTAAAACGGATGGAACTTTAGAACCAAAAATGGAACAGAAAAAAGGTCAACAGTTTCATAAACTAGAGTACATATGTATCTGTTCAATACATTTTTATATCAGATGAATTCACTTGAATTTTTGGCCTTGTTGTTTACTTCTGTTTGACTGGGCCCAGTGATAAATAATTCTGATAATAGGAGTAATAATAACAATAATTTCCCTTAAACACACTTCAAAAGTTTCATTTATTACATCATTCACACATTGTACATCTGTCAAAATAAGATGTTATAATAAACAACTCAACTTGTTTGCACATTTATTTAACACAAAACACATTTTTAAGAACATATATTCTGCATTCTTGTAGCTTTAATTCTTTTTTTTTTTTTAAACCTGGTCACTTTGGGATCAGCATGTCACGTTTTAACTTAAAATAATAATTATAAACTACACCTTTTCCAGTTTCCAGTGAGGCGTTTAGGATTGTGAATAAAAACACTTTAGCTGTGAACACAATTTAACCCCAGAGTGACTCCTGTGACGGCTCATGGACTGAAAAACAGCTCCGCAGAAGTCTGGAGTTTTGCAACAAAACTTGGCACGAAGGAAACTGAGCATTTTTGAGGCTCAATGAATTAGACTTTGGATCAACAGATTATTGAAATAAGAGTGAATGAACATGTTTTTGAGGAGGGGACAACAGTATAAAAGGTTCAAAGCTCAATTTTGCATCATATATGTTCTTTAACTTGTACAGTAAGTGCAACACGTCTCCATCCTGTCGTCCTCACTCAGACCTTTGTGCAAAAGTCCCTCAAAGGTCCACTTGGGTCTGTCTGTTAGGACTCCCCGGGCTTCTCTGGCTCCGAGGGGCTCTGCAGGGTCGGGTCTTTGTTGGTTCCCTGGTAAACCACTTTGTTGCGGAGGCCTTGTTGGATCATGCGCTCCTGGACTCGGAACTTGGCGTTGTTTAATCGACAGTAAAACCTGAGAAGAGAGAGAAAGGGGAGAGGTGAGAGCAGATGACGTCAAATGAATTCTATTAAATTTAGAGGAAAGTTTCCAAAAACATGCAAGACTTTAGATTGTATTAATGGTTGTTACTGACAGGTTAGAATCTACGACAAACGCTCTATAGTTATAAACGAGCCATTTTCTACAGATATATTCATTAAGACTGTAAATAAACACGCTGCATTTCCTCTGGGAGTGAGCGTTGACCCACCAGGACCCAAGAGTGGTGACAAAGAATCCAGCAAAGCCCACGTCATACGACCTCCTGACCCGACCTGCGGACAGAGAAACACCGGTCAGAACCAGAAACACAGAAACCAGAACCACACCACACAACACGCCCACAGTATTATATTAACAGTATTATAGTCAGTGTTGGGGAGTAACAGATTACATGTACCAGAGTTATGTAATCAGAGTACAAATGATGAGTAACTGTATTCAGTTACAGTTACTGTTTCAGTGGGTGGTAATTGGATTACAGTTACTTTGTTGAAATAAATGGATTACACACAGAGGGATTTTAACTGTTTTCACATTTTGGGCTAAATCCCTTTTTTTTTTTTTTTTTTCAGTAATTCCACTCATTGCCGGACAATAAACCAGGTCTAAACCAAGACTAAAAAAACAGGTCTAAACCAGGACTAAACCAGGACTAAACCAGGTCTAAACCAGGTCTAAACCAGGTCTAAACCAGGTCTAAATCCTGCTGTGTGGACGTGTCTCCTCGTCTTCTATCAATAATATTTTTAATTTGGTTGAGTAAAATCTGGGCTTTTTAATTTTCTTTTATCAGACAAAACTTCTTATGTTCAGATGTCCGAGTCTTTGCTTCTCTACAACAAATCAAGTAATCCAAAGTATTCAGATTACATTACTCACTTTAAGTAATTTAATGGATTCTGTTACAAACTACATTTTGGTGTATGTAATCTGTAATCTGTAGGGGATTACATTTTAAAAGTAAACTTCCCAACACTGATTATAGTACACTGCTCACTGCTCACACTAGTACACACACAGTAGCAGTATTGCAGTAGTAATAGTAGAGTCTTACTGGTGGCTAAGAAGTGGAGCAGCCCTGCAGCCAGAGCTCCGCCCGTTCCGTACAGCAGAGACTCTCGAGCACACGGAACGTTCTGGATGTCCAGGATCCCCAGCACCCGGAATCCCTGACGAGGAGAAACTGTTATTAGATTTATTAGATTAGACCAGCCTGGAGTCCCCCTTGCTACATCTACTCCATCAACGGACTCTTCACTCTCCTTCTCCTCCCCACCTTCACCATGGCACTGCCAACCATCTAGAAAGCCTCATCAGATCGGGAATCAAGATGGTTCCTCTCACACCTAACATAGCACGGTCAAGGGTTATGTCCCCATACAAAACTGTGTCAGCTCTCCCCTCACCCAAATCCCCCTACTCCACCTCCTCGTCCTTACCAGGCCCCCGTATTCCACCTCCTCGGCCACCTCCTCGGCCCTCACCTGTCCCTCACCCAAACTCTCCCCTGTCGCCCTCCCCCGCCTTTCCCCAGAGCTGTTATCACCAAGAGCTAGGACGCACAGGGCCTCTGCTGTCCCAGGCATGATAAAGGTAATATCAGGCTGGGGCCCTGCGATGGAGCTATAGCTCCAGTTACAACACGTAGACGGATTAAAAGAAGGACAGTTAGACTGTCTAATCAGAGAAATTTAGTTCACGTTCCCTGTAAGAAGATAACACAGTCCTACTGAAACTAATCAGAAACTTGCTGGTGCTCAATGTCAGATCTTTATGTAACAAATCATTTCTAATTCATGATTTTATTTCTTCTTTTAATCTTGACTTTATGTTTTTAACTGAAACATTGCTTGACAAAAACACAGGTCATGCAGTGCTAGTGGAATCAACCCCTCCCAACTTCAAATTTGAATCTGAAACACGAGCAAATAAAAAGGGTGGAGGAGTTGTGTGCATTTTTTAGAGATCATTTGGTTACACACAGGTTGTCATTTTGGGTGTTTTCATCATTTGAGTATGTTTCCTTCAAAATGGAGCTAAAACAATCACCGTCCATACTCTACATAGTCATATACAAACCTCCTCAGCACTGTCAAAGTTTTTTGATGATTTTACTGAGATGCTTTCAGTTGTTTGCACAGACTTGATGGTTTAGTCATTACAGGTGATTTTAATGTACATGTGGATAATGTGTGTGACAAAAATGCCAAAGAGCTTAGTGTTGTCCTTGAAACTTTTGGTCTGACTCAGCATGTCAGTGAGCCCACTCACAACAGAGGGCACACTCTGACCTGCTCATTACAAAGGGTGTAAATATTTCAAATGTCAGTGTGGTTGATGTTGCTCTGTCTGATCATTTCTGTGTCTTTTTGACCTGTCTGTTTTCCCAAACCACCGGCTGCTCCTACAGTTGTTCGAAGGAGACACATAAATGATAACACAGGTGCACTGTTCATGGAAATGATACATTTTGAAATTGCCTCATGTTCTAATGTTGATGATGTGTTGAACTCTGTGACTTTGAGTGTTTTGAATGTTCTGGATGCCATCGCTCGATAAAGGTTAAAATGGTTAAAAGAGGCAAAAAGCTCCGTGGAGGAATGATGACTCAGTCAGAGCACAGAAAAGGGAGTGCCGGAAGGCTGAGCGGAAATGGCGCAAGTCAAACTCCAGGTTCATTATGAGATTTACAGAGGAACAATGCATATGTACAACTACACTTTGAGTAAAACAAGAGAGAAGTATTTTTCGGACATTATTGGTAATTGCAGTAACAACTCTCGTGTCCTGTTGCAACAGTGAACAGATTAACAAACCCTCCAGCTCCACTGCCACTAGAACTAATTTCCACATCTAAATGTAATGAGTTTGCAGTTTTCTTTAATGACAAAGTTCAGGGCATCAAAAATGCCATCAATTCCACAACACAAATAACAAGCATGCAGCCACAGAGACACTTAGAGCTGAATCACTTTGCACCTGTAACTGACAAAACTGTTTTAGAGATCGTTACCAGTCTGAGTTCATCTACTTGCTGCCTGGACATGTTACCCACTAGATTTCTAAAGTCCATCCTCAACAGTTTACTTTCACCACTCACTCACATAGTTAACATGTCACTTCAATCTGGAACATTCCCAAATGCGTTGAAAACTGCGGTCATTAAGCCTCTCCTAAAGAAGAGCAGTCTTGATGCCACAGTACTGAACAATTTCCGACCCATCTCAAATCTGCCGTTTTTTGGCAAAGTCCTTGAAAAAGCTGTTTACCAACAGCTTACGAACTTTCTCCAAATGAACAACTCCTTTGATGTTTTCCAGTCAGGTTTTAGAGCCACCACAGCACTGAGACTGCTCTTATCAAGGTGACAAATGACATCCGCCTGAACACTGATGCAGGCAAAGTCTCAGTCTTGATCCTGTTAGATCTGAGTGCTGCTTTTGACACTGTCGATCATGGGATCCTCTTACAGAGACTAGAGGACTGGGTGGGCATCTCTGGTACTGTTACTAAACTGGTTCAAGTCCTATCTAGAAGACAGGAAGTATTTGTTGAAATTGGAAACTGTGTCTCAGATGACATGCCCTGACCTGTGGGGGGTGCCTCAGGGGTCAATCCTGGGCCCCCTGTTGTTCAATCTCTACATCTGCCATTAGGCCAGTTAATAAGCAGCAATAACGTGTCGTACCACAATTATGCAGATGACACTCAGATCTACGTCTCTCTGGCAGCAGGAGACTATGGACCAGTGGAGTCACTTGGTCACTGCATCCAACAGATCAGTGTGTGGATGCAAAACAACTTTCTCCAGCTAAACTCTGACAAGACTGAAGTCATAGTGTTTGGTCCACAGAAACAAAGGGACAGTGTCAGCAGTCACCTCCAGTCTCTCGCTCTAAAACCTTCAAATCAGGCAAGAAATCTAGGGGTAATAATGGACTCAGACTTGAACTTTAACAGTCACATAAAATCAATAACATCTGCAGCCTTTTACCATCTAAAAAACATAGCAAAAATCAAAGGTTTACTGTCTAAATCAGACTTGGAGAAACTATATCCATGCATTTGTCTCCAGTAGGTTAGACTACTGTAATGGTCTGCTCACTGGTCTCTCCAAACGAGCTGTGAGACAACTGCAGAACATCCAGAACATCCAGAATGCTGCAGCTCGGGTCCTGACTCGAACTAGGAAGTACGAGCACATAAGTCCTGTGCTCAGGTCTCTGCACTGGCTTCCTGTGCCTCAGAGAATAGACTTTAAAGCAGCTCTACTTGTGTACAAGTCTCTCCATGGCCGAGCACCAAAGTACATCTGTGACATGTTAGTGTCATATGAACCATCTCGCACTCTGAGGACCTCAGGGACCAACTCCTGCTGGTGCCCAGAGTCAGAACTAAACAAGGGGAGTCAGCGTTTCAGGTTCATGCAGCTAAAACCTGGAACAGTCTTCCTGAACATGTGAGACAGACTCTTCTGTGACGCTGTTTAAATCCAGACTCAAAACATTTCTGTTTAACTGTGCATATAACTGAAAGGTTTTCATTCCACACTCTTCTCTCTTTTTTAATTTTAATCTTCATGTTTTGATTAGTTTTATTATGATTTTAATGTATTTCTTATTCTGTAAAGCACTTTGAATTACTTTGTGTACGAATTGTGCTATACAAATAAACTTGCCTTGCCTTGCCTTGCCTAGATTATTTTACACATGTTTTATTACGCTTAATTATTTCACTATAATTTTGACATCTTCTTTTATTTATTTTTCAACACACATTTCAACTCCACCACTTTTAGACACATGTTTAACCAATTTAAAGAAGAGATATTACACTTTTATGAGCTAATAACTGCACACATCACATATTTAAATCACCACGTTACCTTATTGTTTTATAAATTCTATATGTGATGAAAAGAATATAATAACATTTATATTTATAGGTTTCACTTTTGTTTTTGGGAACACAATCAGCTTGTATCCCACTAAAAATACAAAATATATTTCCAGTGGCTAAGGGGTCATTCCATGCCATTTCATCAAATTTCCAGAAAATCTCATGCATCATGTTTTTTTTTTTTTTTTGAAAAAATTACCAAATAGTCCCTTACGATCATGTACCAATCCTATGAAGTTTTTGTCATTTTCGATCAATACTTTTCAAGTTACAGCTCATTTAGTGAGGGGAGAATGTGTCAATTTACGGGCCCAAAATGCACGTCATTTTTCATAAAATACATGTGTTTGGTACCGTCTGAAAGGTCTTTTTCTGGTCTTTCAGGAAAAAAATGTTCCACATTATTTTTATCACTACCCCCATGCCATAAATGACATGTGAAAATCGGACCATGTTGGGTTTTCTTGTT
Organism: Boleophthalmus pectinirostris; assembly: GCF_026225935.1. NCBI lineage: Eukaryota > Metazoa > Chordata > Actinopteri > Gobiiformes > Gobiidae > Boleophthalmus > Boleophthalmus pectinirostris. Next base: position 2,369,239 of record NW_026571404.1, on the reverse strand, counting down.
TTTAACAGGGCCCTCACACATAAACTTTCAAATTTTCAACATTTGGTGATTTTTTTTAACAGTCCTAGTACAAATCTTGATTCTCAAAAGAATGCAAGGGTCTCCTACACCTACAAGTAGGTTTAAAAAGAGCCTAAAAATGGTACGGCCACGGAAATGAACATGTTTTGTTTTTTCATTTTTAAGTTCATATAAAATGACAATGAGTTGAGAAACCAAACCTTTGATAGATGTTATTTGAGCACAGAGCAGAGGAGCACAAACCTACAACATTTCAGCCTCTGTGTGTGAGATACTTACGGAGATTTCGACCTGTGAAAAGGGCCGAAAAAAAATTATGCGCATTTTGGGCCCGTAAATGGACACATTCTCCCCTCACTAAATGAACTGTAACTTGAAAAGTAATGATCGAAAATGACTAAAACTTCACAGGATTGGTACATGATCATAAGGGACCAGCTGGTCATTTTTTCTAAATCTTTTGAGATCAAAGTGCGTGGGCCATTTGGTGAAATGTTGTGGAATGACCCTAAGTGGTTCAAAGGTACAACATACTAAGACAACTACTGCAAATAAAACTACAAATGGACCATTTAGACACTAGTAAATAACAGAAGATGACATGTTGTTGCACAGTTATATTATATTTAACTGTGCTCATAAACATCACATCTGTGTCTGTGCGATGATCTGATTCTGTCTCTAAATTTCTGAATGAACAGGGCGGTAAAAGGTTTGTTAAGATCTCATTATGATAAACTAAACATTACAGATTTACTGATGTTACGTGATAAATCGACATGTTGAATATAAAAATGTCCGGGTCATAATAAACCTCAATGACCTCTGGAGGCTTTGAGCCCGTTTTAAGTCCGTTTCTCGGCTGTAGTTCGCGGGTTTACCTTCTTGTCGGTGTCCTCGCTTCCTCCGGACATGGCACTGGTAGATTTATTCGTTAATAAACGTGTAGATCTTTTAGTTTGTCTTGTTTTCGATCTTACATCATCAAACCTTATAACACAACTCACACTGCCCTCTGCGCATGCGCACTAGCATTGTTTTGTCCTGGAGCGAAAACACCCCGGACGGAACATAAAAACGAGTACAACGGTTCCGCCCCAGAGCGCCGCATTACAGAACATAAGACTGAACTGTAGAAATAATAAATATTATAATATAATATCTCTATATACAGTCTATGTTATTGACTCTTTTTCATCTTTTCGAATACATTTTCCATTTTGGATGAAATCTTATGTATTGTTGACTTACTAGTAGATAGAGGGATTCTGTTTTAGTCATTTCATTTTTATTTCAACATTTCCTCACTACAGGTATTAGTCCACTCAAGAAGTAATGATTAGAAAGACGTGTATTATTTATGTGTTTATGTTTATATGTAAATTTATGTATTTATTTATTTATTTATTTTGAATGTATAAAATAAATGTATCAAATCAAAACAATGAAGAGAATAATTTAATCCCGGTGGTCTCTTCATATATGGTACTTAAAAAAAACAATATTAATATTGTTAATTCAAAATACTTAAATATTTATATACAAGTAAATAAATACATATATGAGGAGTTTGGAAGTATTCACTTATTTAGTTTCCATTAATAACTTACTTTCTGTTTATGTCGTTTATATTTGAGTGTAATTTCAAATGTTAAAACTCAACAATGTCGAAGGATTTGTGAGAGCTAGAAATAAGTGTGATCACTCCTTTCACTGTCTGAAAGTCTAAAATTTTAAAGTTTAAAATTTTTTTAAAGTTTAAAACTTTTTAACACATATACACCACCCGCCTCACCTGCAAAGCAAACACAGTGTATTCAGCCTCCTGTCCTCCTGACGAGGTACAGGAGCCTCCGTCTAGGGAGAAACTTGGACTTTTTCATGTATTATTATTTATTTATACACTTGGGAGTGAGAAACACAATTTTGATTGTTCATATGTTTCGTATGATGAACTGACAATAAACTTTTTTCAATCTATGTGTAAGAAGAACATCTGATGAGTTCATTAAAAAGTTAAGCCTGTATAAAACACTGTTAACCAGCAGTAGCTCTGTTTCAGCTCCTCGTCTGATGCTGCAGTGAGGGAGGAGCAGTGTCAGCGCGCTCTGTGAGGATCTGTGAGGATCTGTGTGAGGATCAGACTGGATTACTGCAGCAGCATCAGCTCATCTCCTTTTCCTCTCGTCATCATTTTGTCCGTAAATAAATTCCTATTCCTAATATGGACCTGGCTCCAAATTCACTCCTATAACAGACGGCCTCGATGAGCTTCATTTGACTGGAGCAAACACTGTGGGTGACATCACACTCCTTTAGTCCACTTCTTTCTACAGTCTGTGATTTGATCAGGTGTAGCTGTAATAGGAATTTACTGATCCAGTGCTGTTGTCAGATATTGGCACCGTTACTAAAAACTGAGCTTGACTGGATATCGAATTCCAAATATCGGTTCAGCTGGAATCTGGTTGGACAAATAGAATGATTATCAGAATACGTCACTTGGCTCTACTGCGCATGTCTCCTGCAGAAAGAGCCGCTGTTCTGTCTGGTTTCATGTCGGCGTCTCGTCTCATTCTCGGCGTCTCGTGTCGGTGTCTCGTGTCGGCGTCTCCTGTCAGCGTCTCATCTTAGTGTCTCATGTCATCGTCTCATGTCATCCTCTCGTCTCAGCGTCTCGTTTTGTGTCAGTGTCTCATGTCAGCGTCTTATCTCAGTGTCTCGTCTCGTGTCATCGTCTCGTGTCATCGTCTCATCTCAGCGTCTCGTCTCAGTGTCTCATCTCAGCGTCTCGTCTCGTGTCATCGTCTCGTCTCATCGTCTCATCTCAGTGTCTCATCTCGTGTCAGCGTCTCGTGTCATCGTCTTATCTCAGTGTCTCGTCTCGTGTCATCGTCTCGTGTCATCGTCTCGTGTCATCGTCTCGTGTCATCGTCTCGTGTCAGCGTCTCATCTCAGCGTCTCGTCTCAGCGTCTCGTGTCAGTGTCTCGTCTCATGTCAGTGTCTTGTGTCAGTGTCTCGTGTCATCGTCTCGTCTTGTGTCAGCGTTTTGTAGGATTTCAGCAAATTTCAGGCTCTCCCGGGGGTCTAGGCCAGTTGTTTCGATCAGGTATGAATGTATGTCCGGCTACTGAAGTTTGAGCCATTTCTTCTCGTCATGTACGTACTTCCACAGTGTAGATAAACCAATAATCTGTCTATACATCGATGTAATGAGACGAACAGTCAGCCCAGAAAGTGTTTAAATTTTTATTTATACAAAGATACTATATAGTTTCTTGTGAGATATCAGCTGCATAGCACATCATTTATATTATTGTTTGAAAGAAATAAATGCAGTTTTCAGTCTCTGCACTGGTGTCAGTTCAGATCTAGTATTGACAGACACTTAAAGCCATAGTATCAAAATCAGGACTGAAAAAGATAGACGAGTACATTACTAATCTCTAATCAAATCATGATCACCTCACAGTCTGAACCACAAAATCTGAAATCCGATCTCCTCCGTGTATATTCCTGAGTTTTCCTGTTTGGTTCCTCTCTCCGGGTCTCGCTGACCTGTCGCTGTGTCCTGATGTGGATAAAGAGTGATTTCCTGTTCGGACAGTAAAGACTCACGTGAGCGCCGTCGCCGTGGAGACGCTCAGATCTGCTCTTTAAAAACTCCACCACCGTGACTCCAACGCCACCACCACCTCCTCTACCACCATCACCGCGCTTCACACAGGTACGTACCACTTTTTAACACTCTTTTCTGTGTGTTATTCTGTAGATTTGTCTTATTTTTGTGAATGTATTTGAATGTATTTGATTTATATTCGAAAGAACCACCTGTAAACTGTTTGGTTTGAATGTTGGACTAGTAAAATCTCTGTCCCCAGTCCATCGTTTGGGTTATTTACTTAGGTCAAAAGTATCTAAAATCAGATCCTAATCGAAACTAAAACTACTAACCCTCATTTGAGCATGTGTCAGATTTTTCTTGAAAGTCTTTAGAACGATCTTGAGCACATAGATGGACCACTGACAGATTACACACGTATAAGGAAAGAAAGTACTTCCATTTAATGTTGAAAATGACATTCTGTTGTCTAAAGAAAGAGTGTTTTGTGATGATCCTTTTGGTATTGGAATGGAATATCGAGATTATTCCTTTTTAAATGTTTGTACCAGTTTGCCTCAGAGCTGTTTGTTTTTGCAGGACCATGGCAGTGCTCTCGGGCTCTTCTCTCAGCTCCCTCCTGCTCATCACCGGGCTCTCCGCCTGGTCTGTGCCTCCTGCAGGTCAGACGCTTGTTTTATACACATTTAAAAAACACAAAACAGTTTAAAAAGGAAAACAAATGTAGGGGGATGGACAGTGAATTTTTTACTAAATTAGAGCTGTGTACTGTGTGATTCATGCATGTTTCCTTGTCCTGCATTTAACATGTGAAAGATGTCAAACTCCTGTTCCACTTGTGTTTGTGTGTGTGTGTGTTGTGTGTGTGTGTGTGTGTTTGTGTGTGTTTGTGTGTGTTGTGTGTGTGTGTGTGTGTGTGTGTGTGTGTGTGTGTGTGTGTGTGTGTGTGTGTGTGTGTGTGTGTGTGTGTGTGTGTGTGTGTGTGCAGAGGGCTTCCACCTGCCGCGCTGTGAGCTGTTGAACCAGACGGTGTCTCTGGAGAAGGAGGGCTGTCCTCGCTGTCACACTGTGGAGACCACCATCTGCAGCGGCCACTGCCCCACCAAGGTGCCCCCTGAGTCCTGTGCCTGTGCCCCTGAGTCCTGTGCCCCCTGAGTCCTGTGCCCCTGAGTCCTGTGCCCCCTGTGCCCTGTGCCCCCTGAGTCCTTGCCTGTGCCCCCTGTGCCTGTGCCCCTGAGTCCTGTGCTCCCTGAGTCCTGTGCCCCCCTGTGTCCTGTGCCCCCTGTACTCCTCTGCACTGCTCTGTAGTGCCTCTGCCACAGCCTCTTTAACCTAGTGTTTAACCCACATCAGGTTTACTCCTCAATAACATATTGATACACCATGAATCAGTGCTAGTGCAGCCTCTGCAGCTCAGTGAGTGAATCCATATACTGTCCGTAAACTGTGGCCCCATTCACACTAATATGTATGTGAGTGGTTTTGGTTGTGTGTACAGTGTTCGTTCACACTAATCCGATGGAAAACGGCTCCAGAGTCTGAACGACCTGGTGCCTCCAGCTCCACGAGTTCATGTTGGTCCAGATGTGACGGGGACTGTGTGACGCCTGAAAACTCTGATACTCTGATGTAGGAGCTCGAGTCTCGTCCTTATTGTTCCACGTCACTGTGACTCGCTCCTTCTGATTCTCTGGGTTCGTGACATCGTCATGTGACGCTGTTGTGGAAAACAGTTTAAACAAACCAGAGACAAACGGGAAACCGCGTGGCTTGAATTACTTACTAGTAGAAAATACTGTTTTCATGCTTGCTATTTTCGTCTGCTCAAAGTCAGCTGCTGCAGCTTCAGACACGCTGCTCCACGTCCTTGTTTTTACCGCCCACGTGACGTCGTGATGATGTGACGTGATGCCAGCCGAGTCATGTGACGAGCATTTCAGGTGGTTTCACATTTTTGTGAGGATCATGTCTGGATGCAAATTGTTTCAGATACGGTGATTTGTTTCAGTGTAAACGTGACCTGAGACTGAGACAAACTCTGACGTGTCTCTGTCTGCAGGTTGAGGCTCTGTGGACACAGGCTCAGATGTGACTGTAGTACTTTATTTAAAGGCTGTGTATAGTTCCTTAAAAGTCCTCACAGGGTTCCCACTCTTTTTCACTGACAACATTTCAAAACTTTTCCATGACTTTTTCATGACCTAAAGCAGGGGTGTCCAAACTTTTTTCACCAAGGGCCACATATCTAAACACAGATGACACAGACGGCCGATCGAGGACCGTAGACTGACGCTCAATGCAGTGAATAATTGAAATATTTGCATGTTTAACACATTAGAGTGGCTGTCAGACTTTATTCATGCTAAGATCCTTAAAACCACACACTAAATATTCATTATTAGCTTTATCAAGGTAAATTTTCAAAAAACTTGCAATAAAAAATAATTTTTAGTTGATGCAATGTAATTTGGGCCAATTCACCTGGAAGCCTGAGGGCCAAGAAAAATTTGTCCAAGGGGCGCATTTGGCCCCCGGGCCATAGTTTGGACATGCCTTGACCTAAAGTGAATTTTCCATGACTTTACAGCACCTACATGTGTAGAGTTGATAAGACTTTTAGGACTAAATATGAAATGTTTAACTCTTTCCACTCACCTTATGGTTTGGGATTATAGTTTTTGAACATTCAAAATCCTGTCCGTGCATTTATTGTCGTCTCTTTAAAAAAAAAAAAAAAAAGGGTTAGGAAATAATTATAATAGCCTATTGATAACTTAACACAGATACTAAAATTCCATGACTTTTCCAGGATTTCCATGACCGTGTGAACCCTGTCATCAGGTTTAGAGGAAAAGCACAACACACTTCGAAAGTAGAATGTGATTATAGATGTGTTCATTGAATCAAAAAGCAGAATTCACATAGTTTTAGTTTCATATTTGAGCGTGTGACTGTGTCTCTGCAGGACCCTGTGTTCAAAATCCCGTTGGGTCACGTGTACCAGGACGTGTGCACGTACAGGGACTACTTCTACCGTGAGCTGGAGCTGCCAGACTGCCCCCTGGGAGTGGACCCCGTGGTGCGCTACCCGGTGGCCCTGAGCTGTCACTGCGGCCGCTGCTCCATGGACACGTCCGACTGCACCTTCGAAAGTCTCCAGCCCAACTTCTGCACCAACGACATCGCCTTCTACTACTGATCAAACCCGAGCAAATACTGACCGCACGACCACACGCCAGAGCAAATACTGACCACACAAACACACACCAGAGCAAATACTGACCGCACGACCACACGCCAGAGCAAATACTGACCACACAAACACACAACCACACGACCAGAGCATAAACACCAATAAACAAAAATGCTTCCACCAACTGCTTCCTTGGTTTTATTTCTACTGTAATAAAGAATATTGCTGATTTGCATTTTAAAGTGGAACTAAACAGCCAAACTCTGCACACAACCACATTCCAAACAGAGCTGATAAACGTTATCGGTTAGTGTTCCTGGGTGTTATCAGGAGCACTAAAGGGAAGAGGAGGAGGGAGGAGACCGCAGCCCTGTTCAAGTTCAGCCACATGATACAACGTGGACCTAGAAACTGTTGCTGCTTCTCTACCTACAACCAAAGAAACACTTACTTGAGCTGCTCCACCGTCAGCCCACAGTCCTGAGTCGACAGCGCAAACAGCGAAGTTTGTAATCACATGATCTGATCAGACGTGACCACAGTGGAGCGTTCACTGACCTGTATGAATTTACAGCTCTGAACCACACATTTAGACATAAACGCACCCAGTTACAGATGAAGAGATTTTATTTTGTGAATGCTGATTTGGCCAAACATACTGATGTACTTCACTTCACTCACTGCTGTTAGGTCACATTTACATTTAGGACTATGTAAATATACACTAGTATATTTCAGTTAAATCTGGTAAAAGGCTCAGACTTTCTTCTTCTTTCTTTGATTGTGTCACCTACAATAATCCACAATCTCTGAAACTCCATGAAGTTTGCTTATTATGGCTCACTTCGTTAGCCCATCCATACATTTTCTTCCGCTTATCCAGGGCCGGGTCGCAGTAGGCCGGGGCAGCAGTCTAAGCAGGGACTTACAGAACTCCTTCACCCCAGACACTTCCTCCAGCTCCTCTGGGGGACCCCGAGGTGTTCCCAGGCCAGCTCAGAGACATAGTCCCTCCAGTGTGTCCTGTTTCTTCCCCGGGGCCTCCTTCCCGAGGGACACGCCAAGGATACATCCGAAAAAAGATGCTCGCCCCTCAGCCGCTCCTCTCCATTTGGAGGAGCAGCGGCTCTACTCCGAGCTCCTCCTGTGTGACTGAGCTCCTCACATTATGTCTAAGGGAGCTCTTAGTGATCTATGCACTTATTACATTTAATGACAGCAACCTCCACCAGCTCACTCTCAGTCACATGATCACAAAGTCCCGTCTGGTGTTTGTCAGATGTCAGGTTTGTTCTGACAGTGTGTCCTCCTCAGACTGTTTGAGCTTTAGTTTAACAAACATGAACATGGAGCTTCAGAAGGACCAGTTCAGTTTGTGTAAATATAGATTCACGGATCAGCGGCGTCGTCTGTCCTGTATCTGAGCTTCTGTCGCACTTTGTTATGTAACATGCACTGAGACGTCCTTAGTTAGAACTGACTTCAGCAAAATTAAAACATGCTGTGTTATACTGATTCTTGAGTTTGCCTACGTTCCCTGCGAACGTTTTAGACATTTGTAAGGACGACTCTGACTGTGTCGGTGTCTCAAACTGAAGCCTGATTTTCAGCAGCAAGAGGTCGTAAAATACAGAGTCAAAAAGGACACTCAGTCTGAACACTTGTGATGACGTAGTGTGAGTGAAAGGCCCCGTCCACACTACATATTGGAGTCATTTTCGTTACGGACGCAGTGTTCATTCACACTAATCCGACTGAAAACAGCTCCAGAGACGGAACGATCTGGTGCCTCCAGCTCCCACGAATTCATCTGAGTACGAATCTGATCCAGCACCGTGTGGACACCTGAAAACACTGATACTCTGACACGCTGATGTAGGTCTGTGCGCCGCGAAGTAGCTAATTCACCACCAAAACACTAAGAGGCTATAATATCTGTCCATTCATATAAACGTGTGTCTGTGTGTACGACCTGCAGATGTATAATCTCTGAAAAGTTTCACATGAACCAACAACACGACAGAAACACAGAACAGACTCACCATCAGCAGAACACCCCTCTGTCACAGAAAGAACACTCATATTCCACTGAGTCGTGTCCTTTAGTCCGACAGAAAATGAACCACATCAGACACAAGTAAAGAACTGTTTTTTTTGAGACTTAGTTTATGCAAATTATGAAAGTTTCCTTCTTGTAAAACGTAAACAAATATGCTCAAAGTTGTGTGGATAGGGAAGACTTACGGACACAGAAATGAGTCAGTCGTCACTCTGAGCTGCCGTGCTCGTCTTAAAACCCAGAGTTACGCGAAGTAACAACTGAACCTCGTCATCGGTCCACGAAAAGACTGTTTTTACACTTGCCATCTCCCTCGGCTCAAAATCAGCTGCAGCAACTTCAGACTTCCTTGTTTTTACCACTTACATGACGTCGGAACATCGTGACGATTTGACATGAGCGTTTCAGGCGATTTTGCGTTACCGTGTGGACAGGGAAGGCTTTGATTGCGGATACAAAAACGACGTGTCTGGATGCAGATCGTTTCCGATACAGTGATACGGTGATACGCGGGTTAGTTTCAGTGTAAACGGGGTCAAAGTTTCTCTCTCTGGGCCTTAAAACTGTTGACGTCCATGGAGAGAGACGTCATTCTGGATTAGATTTGTAAAAAGCAGTTTGTTTGTCAGAGCACATGGTTTTCAACAGGTGGACTCCAGCATGGGTTGTGTCGCTCTGTTCTCCTGCACAGTCTCTGAAAGCTCCTTGCTGATCTCCGGTTTCTTCGGCGTTTCTTTCACACGAAACACGTCCCAGCTCTGAGGCAGCAGATCTTTGTTGAACATCACACCGGTCACATAAGACACGAGCAGGATGGTGCAGAAGACCACCAGCATGCACACGGACCTGATGGGCGAGTACTGGACGTAGACGCCGTCCTCCAGCACACACCCGGGGAAGTGGAGGACGGGGGGCAGACCCAGCATCGGCTCCCCGCACAGGAGCCTCGAGAGCAGGCCCGAGAAGAAGCCCGCCGCGGCCCCGTAACCGTTGGAGACGCCGATGAAGAGGACGCAGACGAGCTGAGGGACCATGAGGATGTAGGCGATCTCTCCTCCCAGCACCCAGAACGCCATGACCCCGGTGTGGAGGAACGCCAGGGAGGCCCCCGCCAGCCCGAAGACGACCACGGAACCTCTGATCACCCAACGCAACTCCTGCTCCGACGCCTAAAACAACAACAGCATTATTTTATTTACAAAGCCAGGCTGCGGAACCTTCTGGGGTACTTTAGTAATCTCCTTAATCTCAGCTCAGGCAGCTACTGCAGGGTTCCTTCAGGTTTCTTCAAGATAAATTCATGTCTTTTTAGGACCTTTTTAACTAGTCAGGCCGGCGCCACCGAGTGCCTCCGCTCAATTTCATTTCTCTCCAGCGACTCGGTCAGGAATCAGAAAACACTAGATCAGGGGTGTCAAACATACGGCCCGGGAGCCAGATCCGGCCCTCCAAGACCTTTAATCTGGCCCTCGGCTGATTTTCTACTAAAATATTTTAATGATATTTTCTATTAAAATCATGTTAATTTTCTGTGGTGTTTATCACAGCAGCGTCTCCAGCGTCTCTGTACGTGGCCCCTCCCACCAGAGCAGCACAAATGAAGACTTGTCTCTTTCCAAACGCTCTTAAAGGACGATCGTTTTGACTGTTGACCGTGACACCCTCATCAGAAAAATGTCCAACATGAGAAAAGTGGAGCCGAGTGCAGGATTTTACAACAAAAATGGACTTATTCCTGTTTACAGACAAGTTCATGTTAAAACTTTGTGTTGAAATTGTATTTTTCTTCAAGTTTCAGGTTGTTCATAATATTATAATATTTTGTAAAAGAAAGAGTTCATCAATTCAAAAAGATTTCTGTAATAGATTTGTGTTTCTCTGCACAAATATTTGAACTTATTGTTATTTTTGGGGTTTATATGACATGAGTTTTCTGATCCAGACACTTTGGGATCAAAGTCGGTTGGAAACGACCCCTGGACCAAAATGAGTTTGACACTCCTGGTCTAGACGGTTTACAAGAACCCCGGAAGTTGTAGATGACACACCGCCAATCAGCTGTGAGCTGTGAAGTCATAACGTCAAACTGGTGGCGTCTGTCTGTGTCCCTTTTGTGGAACAGAACAACAGTAAACAAAGCGTTGAGATGGACGTAGACGAAGACAGACATTCTGTGTTGGCAACGATTCCCAAGATCCCCGAGGATTTAAAGTCGGAACAAAGAGAATGTTTGGTGAATTTTATCAAGAGGAAAGACGTTATTGTTCTTCTTCCTACAGGATCTGGAGCATTACAAACGTCACGACCAAACAGCAGCGATTGGTTAAATAAAAAAAGTATCCGCCTACTGTCGAACGAATCCTAATGCTGCGAGGTCACACAGTTTCCACGAAGTGAATCCGGCTCATGAATTAGGATACTTTTTAACACCATTTATATAAAAAATGTATTATCTATTTCACGGCCTATTTCGTAGACCTACCGGCAAAAAACACAAACTCCTTGAATTTGTGTTCATTTATTTCTCACACAAATGAATCTGTAGAGACTCTTCCCCAACATGAATTATGTCAAATGAATCATTATCCATTATTTCATTTTGGTTTTGGAGACAAATAAAGAAAACTGTTGTTTTTTCGTTTTCTTATTTTTGATTTTATATTGAAAAACGAATGAACGAACGACACACAGATTCTGTGGACATCTTTAACTGGAGTTTGGGTTCGTTGTTTGTGCCTGGTGTCAGCACATGTTCTATTTTTGGATATTTCTTTTGCAGTTTTTAATCACACGACGTTCTCGCTCTCCACAAATCCGTCATGTGAGGGCTCGTTTTATTTCATGACATTTAATTTGTAATAGTCATAATGATGTTTGAGAAATCTTTAACTTTCAATCTGCCTAAACAAAACTGAATAACAGAAATCTGCAATTGTCATTTATGATGTAGGACGAGTTGAATGTCGATACAGTATTTGTAATTCTGTTTTGGTTAGTCAAAACTGAATAGCAGATCTCTAACTGTGGTTTATTCTTGTCAAAATGACATTACAGATCTCTCAAACAGTTCCCTCTATTCAAAATGAAATCACGTCAAGCCGGAAAGACGTCAATATTTACAAAGTTCATTCCGGAGAGTCAAACTTAGCCTTTAAAAGTTCCCTGTAAAGTTCTATTTGCTTTCTCTTACCTTGGTCCTCAGAATCTTCTTGTAGATGTTTGAGGAGAAGATGGACGCGGACGATAAGAGGGCGGAGTCCGTGGATGACATCACGGCGGCGGCCACGGCTCCGATGCCCACCACGGAGATGTAGGGCGGGGTCAGGTGGTGCAGCGCCAGGGGCAGGATCAGGCCCGTCTGCCCGCGCTCGTGTGGGGGAGGGGCCCCGTACGACGTCTGGTTCCAATCTGACGCAAACACAGTCGGGTTAAAGTACGAGAACAACACCTTCAGGACGCAGTGTGTGTTCAACGTCTCATATTACACTCATTTATGACGCCTGTAATGTTAAACCTGGAGTTGGGTTGTAGAAATAGAACAGAATAGAATAAAATAGAACAGAACAGAATAGAATAGAATAGAATAGAATAGAATAGAATAGAATAGAAAGCCTTTATTGTCATTACACAATAGTACAATGAAATTCAGAGCTGCTCCGTCATGTGCAAGAATTAATTAATTAATAAATAAACAAATTAGCAGTTCTCATTAAGTCTGGGAACAGCTTTGGGGAAGAAGTTGTCCCTGAGTCTGTTGGTCGCCTGCCAGAAGGCAACAGGTTGCACAGCACGGCACGGTGGCTGAGTGGTTAGCACTCATGCCTCACAGCAAGAAGGTTCTGGGTTCTGGGTTTGATCCCCAGGTCGCTCGGGCTTTTCTCTGTGGAGTTTGCATGTTTCTCCCCGTGTCTGGATGGGTTTCCTCCGGGTGCTCCGGTTTCCCCCATCAACCCAAAACATGCTCCCGGTCTCCAAGAACAACTGATAGTCAAGGTCAGTTAAATACAATCAACCAATGAACCTGCTCAGGGACGACAGGTGGAAATACACGCATCAAGAATCTCGGACTTCCGGTCATTGCGCAATCCACACTGGGAAGGATTTTCCGAAAAAGTGAGCATCAAACCTCCATGTTTGTTTTCCCAGTGGGATGTGTCTATTGTCAAAGTCGATCTTTTCAAGTCTTTTGAACCATTATCACTTTTGTTTCTGGTTCTGATATTGTCATATTTTAGTTTTGGGATTCGGACGTCGTAATTGTGTGGTTGCTGGATCCTAACAGCGGAAAACGGCTCGAGAAATTGGTTTGCGAACTCCATAGATGCAAAAGTGAATCAGATGTGTGTGACTGCAAACCTCTGTTTAAACTGTTTCTCTTCCCATCAGAATTGAAAAATAGTGAAAGGCGAAGGCGATGGGCAGGATTGATCCACAGGAAGGACGAAAAAGGTCATCTTTGTCTGCCTAAATCATCCCGAGTTTGCAGCGAACATTTTGTATGTGGAGCACCAACAAAGCAAAACCCCGATCCCTCACTCAGTCTTGGTTACGAATTTAAAAAGTCAACGCCAAAACGAGAGGCACCAGCTGTTTGTCAAGAAACACCTTCCACTGCAAAGAGACCAAGACTTAATGTTGCTGTGAAACTACAAGAACAAGAAAGTGCAGCTCAGCCTGTTTGTCTTCTGCTCCTCTCGCTTAACAAACAGGATCCCGCTTTGATGGAGCTGCTGCAAACTCAGGATGATTTAGGCAGCCCCCGGGCCGTATGTTTGACACCCCTGGCTTATAGCAAGAAGAGCCAAACAAATGTTGTGTAAGGATCATGTAGTTGTCAGGTAAGACCATTGCACTGATGTATGTCGAAATAGCGATTCTAAAAAGTGTCAGGAAACCGGCACGTTTAAAATACAGAGCGGTGGTAATGAACAGACACCCCCTGTAAATCGCACACAATCACCTGAAACGCTCTGACTGGAGAAGGTTTTGTGAGCTGTGGTACCTGTAGAAGCAGCCACGGCCCCGACGAGCACCGGGGGGATCCCAAACGTGGGGATGAGGACGGCGGCGGCGTAACAGCGCAGTTTGGCCGTGCTGGAGGACGAGGCCGACAGCGTCCTCTGGTGGAAGTCCTGAAAACCCAGGTCCCCCACACTCTGCAAACACACAGGACACAGCAGAAGAAACATCAGGGCTGAGGCGAGTGGATGTCTCATATGTCTTTGTCTTTCATGAATGTTTGAGGATTTTAGTACTTTAAGGTCAATAACCCAAATGATAAACACTGCAAATATCTGCCCGATATATCAGCCAACCGATACATGGGTTTATCTCAGTGGGGGAAGAAGTACTCAATTTTGGTACTTAAGTAAAAGTACAAACACGTGTATCATTCGTTCATTCGTTTTTTCAAAATAAAACCAAAAATAAGAAAACAAAAAAACAACTAACGGCCGTTTACGTAACTTAAACTGTGTTGCCAGACATTTGCACCACATACGGACCAAACCAGGACTAAAACAGGACTAAACCAGGTCAAAACCAGGACTAAACCAGGACTGAGTGTTGGGATAGGCCCGGACCTGTGTCCACGTTCACTGTCGGGTGATCAGGACTGAAACCAGGACCAGACCGAGACTGAGACCAGTTTAGTCCTGGTTCAGTCCCGCTTCAGTCTGGCATCGCAGTTTCACGTATGTTATCTGTTTTTTTCCAGTCACTCCAGTGACACAGAAACCATCCTGTCGGGATTCAGAAAGACCCGAATAATTCTGACTGGAACTGATGCTGAGTCTGACGACAGCGACACAGAAGAGTTTGCGTCGCTCTGTTTACCTCCGGAGGTCGAGGACGAGTTGTTCAGAAGTGACACGGAGGATGAAGAATCGAATGGATTTAGTGATTTGGAGTGAGATGGAGAGTTTGGTTAAACTTGTTCTGTTCTGTTGTTTATGTTATAGTTTATCTGAAGAACTGGGAAATATGTGACATTAACAGTCTGTTCTTCTCTCTTCTATTGTTTTTACTACAACTTCACTTTACATGGTATATGTCTGTTCCTGGTCTCTAATTTTTTAAATAAATTTCCCCCAAAAAGTGCGACTTAAATATGTTTTTTTCTTCTTCATTACCCATTTTTTGGCTGGTGGGACTTATACTCCGGAGCGACTTATGGTCTGGAAAATACGGTAACTATTTTAACTTTCCCAATCCCAATTCACTTTATTTCTGTCGCACATTTCAGAAACAAACAGTTTCCAAAGTGCTGCACAAATACATCATAATAACAACAATAATAAAATGATAAAATAAACTACTAAAATAATACTAGTCTCAAAATAATAAGACCAGTAAAGTAAAATAAGAACAAAATCATAGAATAGAAATAAATAAACCAATAAATAAATTAAATCAATAAAACCAATAAAAACACATAAAAATACATTTAAAAAAACACACAACTGGCAGTGTTAAAAGCCAGAGAATAAAAGTGGGTCTTAAGACGATACTTAAAACTCTCCAGTTTGTTACGATCCATCACAAGTCTGTCTCTCGTCCTCACTTATTTTAAGCTTGTTATTTTAAGCTCGTAAAGAGTTGAAACCACAGCCACGCCCATCCTAAACCACTGTCAGTCCAGGACAGGGTGATACAGGGACACTGGGCGAGGCTTTCTCTGCCCACGGGACGGGGACGGCGGCAGCAGCGGGCACATACCAGCACATACCAGCACATACCAGCACACATACCACACGTACCACACGCACCACACGCACATACCAACAAGAGGAAGACGTCGAGCCACCTCCAGATCGTGGCCGCGCTCACACTGCCCACCCACGGAGCCTGGAACGTGTGGTTAAAGGAGGAGGTGGTGATGTCCACAGAGGAGGGGCTCATGAGGAGGAAGGGCACGCACAGCCACTGCACAACAGACACACGAGTTACTCCAAAGACAATGTTTAGACGAGAGTAAAAGGAAAAGTATGTAAGATAAACATGTTCAAATCTAATCTAACTTTTACTGATAACAATTGTATTTCTGAATACGGTGACCAGCATTTCAAAATAAAAAACTGGGACACTCTCGGTTTTCGGCTGGTTGGTATAAGGCACAGTCAAAACCCTTCAATTTCCTAAAAAATCAACAGTGCGCCTTATAATCCGGGGCACCTTATGTATTAATTCTGGTTGTGCTTACTGACCTCAAACCGATTTTATGGTAGGGATGTAACAATAACCAAAATATTGTGATACTGTATCGTCAAAGTTCTCACAATAGTGTCTTTGTTTAAATGAAGAGTTGTGGTGCAGCAATAAATTAAAAAAAGACAGAGAACTACATAGACCATGATCCTTTGCTCCATTTCAGTGCAGACGACAAGAAGAAATAACAGTTCTAACACTTTTAAGTCTTAGTTCTTTGGATTAAGTCTTGTCAAGGTGTTTTAAGAGGAAAAAGTTGCATATTATTTTGTTAACCTCCACAAAATATCGCAATAAATCTCATATCGTGAGATGTATATCGTGAAAACATCGAGAGATTTGGATTTTGTTACATCTCTAATCATGGGCCTCCCCACCATATCGTGAGTTTTCCCACGATATCGCGATAAATATCGTACCGTGAGGTTCAAACCGTGACGATATCGTATCGTGAGACTTGGATATCGTCACACCCCTAGTACACGGCGCTCAAAAATCTGCCAAAATGTTTTAGTACGACTTTGGTAAGCTACGAAGCCGCACCGCTTGATGGATTGTCAGAGCATTTTGGCGACCGTAGTCAGGAACATCGCAGAGTCTGACAGAAGCTGAATCGCATCAACGCACAAGGAGCGAGATGCTTTTTTCAGTGCTTATAGTTTATGTAAATGAGTCATGCGGTTTTAAGTTTTGTTTCTGTTAAACATAAACAAATGTGTCAAAGCTGCATTAAACACATTATGACTCCATGTATATCTGAGTCGTCCTCGTAGGAAATAAAAAACAAACTTAAATGATCCACCCACATTCACATTCATCATCCACATTCACCAAGACAGAGAGACAACGAATTACACCTCGATCTGCAGATGCATCGAGGACGCCTGGACTAAAGGATCAGTCTCAAGTGTCGTCTGTTTCGCTTAATGCTCCTTATAATCCAGTGCAATTTATGTATGAAAATAGTCAAGGGAATTCAACATTACTGATATTGCGCCTTATAATCCAAAAAATATGGTAATAAAATTGTGAAACAAGTGTGTAAATAAGGAGAATTGTTCTGCACTCAGCCCATTACGACGCACGATGAACATGTGAGTCAGTACAGTCACATTTTCTTCGTGTTTTGGTCATTTTTAAGCAGATTTTCTATACTTTAAATCTACAAATATCAATTTATGCCTCTCTTTACTGTTGGCAAGTTTGAAATTGGTCCAAAATAGGGACACCTGGGACATTTCTTAGATATAAAACAGGGGACACAGGCTCAAAACTGGGACTGTCCAGGGTAAACTGGGACGTCTGGTCACTCTATGCAAAACTCCCCTCTGATCTTAAATAAAAAGCTTGAATAAACTCATCATGGTGAATAATTAGGATGCTCAGAATGCATAAGGGAAGTGACGAATGACTTTGGACCACTGCAAAGAGTTAAAAAAAAAAAAAAAAAGTCCTGTTGTTCATGTTTTGTAAGACTGGTAAATCTGGTACAAACTGACACCTTAAATAGTTCAGGGAGTTTTCAGAACACGAGAACATCACTGCGGACGGGTTCAGGGTTGAGTGAGGTCTGAAAGCGCCTCGTGTCCTTACAGAAGTGATGAAGATGAGCACGAGCTGGATGATGTCGGTGTAGGCCACAGAGTAGAGTCCTCCCAGCAGAGTGTAGGTGATGGCCACGGCGGCGGAGATCCAGATGCTCACGGTGTAGGACAGGTCCAGGATCACGCTCATGGTCACGCCTGGAACACACCCGGAACAGTTCAGGAGGTTCTAACTCCCTGCAGGCAAACAAACACGGAACAGCTCCAACTTGTAATTCAGAGCACACGTGGTGACTGGAGCTCTGGGACATACATGATTTTTGTACCTGTTTTTTTTAGGAACATTGATGAATTGCCCAAATGATTATAACCTCTAACTTTCTCTAACCTCTCTAACCTCAATAACAAACATTCAAACAGCATCCGTTTGGTGAATATTAAAACTTTCCAGAACCTTAAGAATAACATAATTTAGAACTGTGTTTTTTGGACGCTGCGCACTTAAAATCCTTTACGGAATTTCCTCTGCAGGGCGTCTGGGCGTCTCCCTTAGAGATAGAGTGAGGAGCTCAGTCACACGGGAGGAGCTCGGAGTAGAGCTGCTGCTCCTTCATGTCGAGAGGAGCCAGTTGAGGCTCAGGCATCTGTTCTGATGCGTCTCCCTCAGGAGGTGTTCATGTCCCACCGGGAGGAGGCCCCGAGGAAGAGCCAGGACACACCTGGAGGGACTATGTCTCTGGACTGGCCTGGGAACACCTCAGGATCCCCCCGGAGGAGCTGGAGGAAGTGTGCATGGAAAGGGAAGTCTGGGAGTCTGTGCTTAGACTGATGCCTCTGTGACCCAGCCCCAGATAAAGGGGAAGAAAATGGATGGATGGAGAAAATCCTTTAATTTTCTCAAAAATCGACAGTGTGTTTTATGTATTAATTCTGGTTGTGTTTACAGACCTCGACCTGATTTTATGTGGTACACGGGGCTCAAAACTCTGTCACACACTCTGCCCTGGTCACACACTCTGCCCCGGTCACACACTCTGCCCCGGTCACACACTCTGCCCCGGTCACACACTCTGCCCCGGTCACACACTGCCCCGGCCCCGGTCACACACGGTCCTGCCCGGTCACACACTCCGCCCCGGTCACACACTCTGCCCCGGTCACACACACACACTCCGGCCCCGGTCACACAGGTCACACACTCTGCCCCGGTCACACACTCTGCCCCGGTCACACACTCTGCCCCGGTCACACACTCTGTCCCGGTCACACACTCTGCCCCGGTCACACACTCTGCCCCGGTCACACACTCTGCCCCGGTCACACACTCTGCCCCGGTCACACACTCCGCCCCGGTCACACACTCCGTCCCGGTCACACACTCCGCCCCGGTCACACACTCCGCCCCGGTCACACACTCCGCCCCGGTCACACGCTCTTATCTCCGCTCTTCTCCGTTCTTCACCCAGACTGATGAGTGTGGACGTGACCCAGATGACCTCGGAGAGCAGGGGCCCCAGCGACAGGAGCCCGCTCAGGACGGGGCCGTATCTGCTGTGGAAAGGGTCCATCATGGTCACGTACTTCCTGTCCCTCATGGGCTCGGCGAAGAACAGGCCCCCTGCACACAGCACAGGAGGTCAGAGGTCAAGAGGATCCACCACCAGAACCGTTCAGATCTGCGTCCTCCTGCGACGCCACGACGAACAAAACACACGGTTACACAAACGTCACTCATATTGTCAAACACGTAGAAGATTCTGGAAACATAAACCTTTTTCACAACAGCCGGAAGTGCCACATAACTCTCCGTTAATGGCTTTTCTGTGGCAAAATTAGGGGTGTGAAATGAACTGCGATTAATTAACTACAGTCATATTTAGCATGTTTATGTTTTTTTATCGCGTTAATCTCATTTTTAATCTCTAACTTTACTGTTTTTGTGCGAGTTGCCTTATTATAAAATCAGTTTTTATGTGTTGGTGGGACAACAACACGTCGCTCCCGCAAAGAAGTGTAATTTTCATTCCCGTTCCCGCCGCATCTGCGATAAACCTGCACACGTCTGATCTGAAAACATCACGACACAAACACAGAACAGACTCACCATCAGCAGAACATCCCTCTGTCACAGAAAGAACACTCAGATTCCACTGAAACTGAACCACATCAGCAGCACAAGAGCGTTTTTTTTTTTCTCTTTTTTTCTTTCTTTATTTATGCAAATGAGTCATGTGGTTTTAAGTTTTGTTTCTGTGAGATTTGCACAAAGCTGCATTAAACACATTATAATGTCAAACAGCTGATGTGGCTCTAGAGTCGTTATGTTTATATGTTGTAAAGTTGAATTTATTTATGCAGATTAGTAACAGTAATAATAATAATGATACTTATTATATAAAAACGTTAATGATTAATCAAAAATCGTTACTTCTCCTGACTATCGATTAATAAAATTTCATCAAATGCCCATCCCTAATGTGGACGTTCACTTTCTTAAGCTCAAACATGGAGAAGTGGAAAGGAATTGTCCAAAATGTGTGCAAGATTAGACCACGTCCACAAATTTAGCTGCTTAAAATGTTTTTATTAATGCCAAAATAAAATATCCAGCACAAATGATGTATGAGGACCTGGTCAAGCAGAAGTAAACAACAAGGCCAAAAACAAGTTAATTCATCTGATATAAAAATGTATTGAACAGATACATATGTACTCTAGTTTATCAAACTGTTGACCTGTTTTCTGTACCATTTTTGGTTCTAAAGTTCCATATGTTTTAAACAGACCATGTATGAAACATGGAACAAAAATTATTTCCCAAATTTCAAAGACCCAAAAATCATGTAAATAAATGTTTGTATTTCATCATATCTTGTGTTATTCCATCTTTGAACTGTTGATGAAGGGACATGATTTTTCAAAAAAAAAAATTTTTTAAATGATAAAAATGTTCTTGGAAGGACTGACATATTTTATAGAAATAGTTTCCTTTCATTTTGAAGTAATATTAAAGTTTTCAGAAGAAAAAAACTGACAAATGATGTAAAATCCTGCACCTTCTACTTGTTTGTACAATTTTCCCTCCGTTACCTCCGTGTTTCTTTCTTAAAAAAATCTCATGAGTCAAAAAGAGGTTTTTCAACCTAATCTTGTACCATATGGTAGAAAACTATATGAAGCAAATATTCAAACCAGTTTGTTAAGGATATGGAAGTGAGAACCAAGAGTTATCACTGTTTGGATTTATTGACCAAAAAGTGCTGCATATTTCATTCCCTCCGTTACCAACATGAGTTTTTTAATTTTTTGTCTTGAACTTGAAAGAATCTCACAGGTTTAACTTGACCCTGTTGGAGTGTAACTCTTTCCTACATTCTGATACTTTACTTATTTCAATAGTTCCTCTAGTTTCTGAATAAGAGACATTTGAATGTCAAAAATCTGCCCCTGTTTCCCTCCGTTACCACTTGACTGGACTCAGCTACAGTGATGAAGATGATGTGAGTTCTTACCCAGGATGAAGGCGACTGTCGCGGCCAAAGGCATCACAGCCCAGACCAGACCCTGCCCCGGGTCGTACACCGACTCTGCAGTGCCCACGAGGAACGTCCCTCCAACCCACGTGGCTAAACACACACACACACACACACACACACACACACACACACACACACACAACACAACACACACACAACACACACACAGACACACACACACACACACACACACACACACACACACACACACACAACACACACAAACACACACACACACACACACACACACACACACACACACACACACACACACACACACACACACACACACACACACACACACACACAAACACACACACACACACACAACACACACACACACACACACACACACACAACACACACACACACACACACACACACACACACACACACACACACACACACACACACAAACACACACACACACACACACACACACACACACACAACACACACACAGACACACACACACACACACACAACACACACACACACACACACACACACACACACACACACACAAACACACAAACACAGACACACACACACACACACACACACACACACAACACACAAACACACACACACACACAACACACACAGACACACACAACACACACACACACAGACACAACACACACACACACACACACACACACACAAACACACACAGACACAAACACACACAGACACACACAGACACAAACACACACAGACACAAACACACACAGACACAAACACACACAGACACACAAACACACACAGACACAAAACAAACAAACACACACAAACACACACAGAACCATACACACAAACACACAAACACCACACACACAAACATAAACGCACAAACACACACACAAACACACACAGACACAAACACACACAGACACACACACACAAAGAAACACAAAAGAACACAGACACAAACACACACAGAGACACACACACAGACACAGACACACACAGACACACACACAGACACACACAGACACAGAAACAAACACACAAACACGAACACACAAAACACACAAACACACACAGAACCATACACACAAACACCACACACACAAACATAAACGCACAAACACACATGCACAAACACGAACGCACAAAAACACACACACACAAACACACACGCAAACGCACAAACACAAATGCACACACAGACACACAAACAAATACAAACACACAAACACAGACACACATGCACACACACGCACACACCCCGACACATACACACACACAGAGACACGCAGAGATACACACACAAATAAACACACACAAATGCACAAACAAATGCACACAGACACACACACACAGACAGACACACACACACAGCACACACAGACACACACACACACACACACACACAGACACATAAACATTATGTTTGCACATAAACTTGTTGTGTGTTTGTCGGTGACTCACCCTGAAACATTTTTGTCTCTGACAGTTTAGATTCATTTTACAAAACACAAATAAAAAATGTACAACTTTTCTCCTGTTTGGAAATCGTAACTTAACTTATAATTATCATTTGATGTTTTTTGCCTGAAGGATGGAACAGTCTGTGTCATTTTGTTTGTCTGTTCGTTTTGTTCTTATGTGTTATACTTTATTATTATTTATTTATTTTTACTCAATTCAAATAAAAAGTCCAGACTCACCGGTGGTGGTGAAGACGCCCACCAGCAGACTGATCTTGCGGTCTCCCAGCAGAGCCATGTCACTGTGCTGGGCCTGGCTCCGGCTCTGGTCCCGCCTGGACTTGACCGAGGCCCAGACCCCGATGGCCAGAACCAGGACGTAGAAGAGCAGAGTGACGACGAGTCCCGGGACGTTCAGAGCCATGAGGACACGAAGAACAACGGCGAGCGCACAGCCTGACCTGGCCTCACCCTCCCCCTGAGAGACGGAGGCGCGAGAGGAAAAGACAGACCTGCAGAGCGACTTTATATAAGGTGAGGGGGCGGGGCTTGGCTCAGGTGTGACTCGCTATAGGGTATTTTGGAGCAGGTGAACTCAGGCTACTGTGTCAGCGTGTACTAAAGAAGAAATAACACCAAGTACACGTCACACTAAGTACACGCTGCACGTTACTTTCAATTACTTCTACTCTAGCTTCTGGTTCTGAGTGGGAAAAGAGGTGAGGACCACAAAAGTGTTTTCTGCAGGTTTTCTGAGGCTCATGTCAAACACGCCGATCAACACTTCAGGCAACAACTCGTAACTCGTAAAAGTGTAGAGAAGTGTTAAAACTTAACTTCAGTAACAACAGATTAGGGTTCCATAAACATTCCTTAATGTCATTTTAGGAAAACAGACTTACTCTCGTACTGCTGACATGAAGCGTGTTTGTCCTTCAACATAAAAACATTGTCACGTGGAAACAGAGGGAGGACCCAAAACGCAGGACTGCTTCAAAAATATTTAATGACAAATCAAAAAATCCAAAACTCAAGACTAAATTGCCATGGCAAGAGACACAGAGACACTCGGACAGAGACAATGGATGGTGGCGGAGCAGCAGCAAACTGGGTGAACGCGGTGGTGAGGTTAGCCAACATGGTCCCAATCTGGTCCATCTGAGCGGCAAAAGTTTGCTGGTTTCCCACAATTTCTTTGAGCTGATTGTCGTGCTTCCCCAGTAATTGACCTTGACTGGAGACAGCTTGGAACAAAGGACTTGAGTCTGTTGGGTCCATGCTTTGGCCAGATTGTTCTGTTATGTGACACTGGAGTGGACCCAAAAAAGACTCAAAACTACAACAAGAAAGTGCAAAAGAAACAAGGTTTATTAACCAGGGAGGTCTGGTGGTGGAGAGATGAGGAGCCAGATGTCGGGATGTAGGAGTCTTGAGAGGCAGGAACTAGGAGCACAAAAATACAGGTAAGTATATAGCAAGCGAGGAAAAATCAAAA
>NW_026571404.1:2327629-2340129 GCF_026225935.1 Boleophthalmus pectinirostris | reverse complement strand
ATTGTATAACTCAAAAAAAATAAAAAATAAAAATTGCAACATCCAGACACGTCGTTTCTGTGCCCACAGTTCTTCTCTATCCACACAACTTTGAGCACATTTGTTTACGTTTTACAGAAATGAAACTTAAAACCACATGACTCATTTACATAAACTAAGATCACAAAAAAAAAAAACTCCCTCCCGAACTGCCACCTTACGGTGGTGGGGGAGTTTGTACCCGAATGATCCTAGGAGCTGTGTTGCCGGGGGCATTATGCCCCTGGTCTCCCATGGCAAACAGGTCCTAGGTGACGGGGCAGACAAGGAGCAGTTCGCAGCTCCCTTATGAACTTAGAAATATCGAGGACCGTGACGTCGCCCGGTACGGCGCAGCCGGGGCCCCACCCTGGAGCCAGGCCTGGGGTTGGGGCCGGGGAACCCGGGGAAGACCTTGGACACGCTGGAGGGACTATGTCTCTCGACTGGCCTGGGAACGTCTCGGGATCCCCCCGGAAGAGCTGGAGGAAGTGTGTGTGGAGAGGGAAGTCTGGGAGGCCCTTCTCAGTCTGCTGCCCCCACGACCCGACCCCAGATAAGAAAATGGATGGATGGATGGATAGAGAGAGAGAGAGATACACACACTTGTCACACTTGTATACATACATATATACAAAGTAATAAAAAAATGAAATAGATTGGTGTTACTCCCCTCGAGTTTAAACAAGGCTCAAAATCGTTCTTTGGTTTTAACGAGCATTTATTCGGACTGGAGTCTTGTACATGTCTTTACATGTAAATGAACCTTAATGCCGACGCATGTCAGAACTATAGAAAGGAAAAAATGAAACTTAAAATTAACCCTCAGATACAAAACACAGTCAGAAAAGTAATTACACAATAAAAAAATAACACAAAATGTACCTCATTGGCCACATCCACTCAAAGGGAATAAAGTCTTGTCCTTGTAAAACTTTTAACTTAAAATAAAATGTCCTTTTGGCTCAGAGGTCAGAGCGTAGCTCCTCGTGTGGCTCTCAATTAAGACTGTGCAGCCGTAAAAAACTTCCCCTCGAAACAATATGTAATTGGAAGTGGAGCAAATCAACCAAAATAAAATGAAATTAATTAACATGAACTTACAGGAAAATTAACATATATCAATATGAATATAATTTAATGTTATAAAACATGAACTTAAATGTATGACAGTTGCCGCCAACGGCAGCTACAATTGGTAAAGTTCCATGTAGTCAGTAGATTTCCAAAAGCCTGTTGGAATGTCCAATAAGAGAATATCTTTAATCCACTGTGAGTGTGTGATGGAGGCAGTGCATTTCCAGTTGAATAAAACTAGTCCACAAGCAAGGAGTGTACAGTAGGTGATAAAGTCTGGCTAGGTGATGAAGTAAGGCTTCAGCAGAACTCCAGACAGGGCCGTCACCGGTTGAGGATCTGAGAGAAGCCTCAAAGTTCCAGACAGCATCTTGAACACTTGAGTCCAGAAAGGGAAATGATTCACATGAATGGGTCCTAAGAATGAGAGGGCGTGTGTTTCCTCATCTGCTTCCTGATTTTAAGAGTGGCAGACACCTGTTGATTCTTTGTGAAGGGATATGAATGAGCTGAAAGTGAGGAGTGCACTAGAGCAGCTAACGAGGAGGGACTGCAGGACCGTGCTTCCAAAATACACCACAAAGGGGCGTCGGCACCTGGGTCTTCATATAGCCAGTGAATATTTTGGTGGATATTCACTGCCCAATAATAGAAGTGGAAATTGGGGAGTACCATACCACCTAATTCTTTTGGCCACTGTAAATAAACTTTGTTTAAGCGCGGAGGTTTTTGGTCCCAGGTAAAACCAGAGATAATATTATCACATTTTTTAAAGAAAGAGTTGGGAATAAATATTGGAATGCACTGAGTAGAGCATAAGGGGCATAAGTGTGTGAGGAAAAGAGCAGATGTCCAGCAGAGGGCGCAATAGAACAGGAGGAGAAGAGGACACACAGAAGGTTCAGAACAGTGAGTGAAGTGAGTCGCTCTGAAGTTGCTGAATGGTGCAGAAAATATTCAGGATTACTCAAACATCTGTCATTTCCAAATAGCATTGAAAAGAATTATTTAACACACTTTTTATTTATTCATTTTTAATATTACAATGTTGTTTACATGTTGTTTACATGATGTTTACATGATGTTTTCTAGTTTAGTTGCATCACACTCGTCCAAAGTTTTGAGTGGAGCTAATGAGACAAAGTCCATCAGTTGTGAACATTTTCTCAACAACATTCGGCTGCACTGGGGTTGCGATTTTACATGTCAAAAAGTATTATGTAATATTCAAGAGACAGAGACAGAGACAGAGAGAGAAAGTTCTGAAATGTAACTTGGTAAGACCTAAATGAGCTTTAAAAGTGATCAGTAAAATGTTAAAATCAATTCTAAAACACAGAGGCTCCAGTGAAGGACGTAAAACAGGGTCATGTGTTGATGTTAAACCCAGTGAGGAGCCGAGCTGCTGCGGTAACACAATGTCAGCGATAAAAGACACAAATGAAGGGTCAAAAATACAAATGTTTTACTAAAATATGGCCAACTGAGCAAAATCTCAAAAACTGTTAATATATTTTGTATAGGTGAAGTAGTCTGAAGTCAGACTAAAAGTAGAGCCCAAAATGATCCCAGTGTTATTTTATGGTGGAGGAACTTCAACGTAACTGTCATTTCATTATTTGTATTTATCATTTTATAACATGTCCTCTGTAATGGACGCCGGGGACATTTTGTTGTTAAATCCATGAAGTTAACCACCTAACAATAACAACTTTCTGTTTCTGACCACAAACTAACTCCTGGCCATAATAGTAGCCTATAATCCCCCTGCCCTGTTTAGTGAGAGGATCTTTGCCCACTCATGCACACAGAGCCAGCTCACTGTTGTTTAAACCTGCAGTTGTAATAGAGAAATGACAGATTATTGAAATATTTGATTGTACTATTTTATTTTCTAAATGAGGCTTATCAGTGCTGTGTTTTAGAAGATAATCAGACTTACTCTGCATCTACGTAATGGACATGTATAAACTGGTTATGATTTTAAGAATAATATGTTAGAATATTTCAGCTGTGAGCCTCTTTGGAAGTGCATCTGGGCCACGTTAACTGTTTCTCTTTCTGTCCAAAGTAAATGACATCATGGTGTGTGGAGGGACACGTGTATCCAGTGGTGACGCCAGTTTCGAATGATTTGATATTATATTGAATATCATTGCGTCCCTGTTTTATAAAAAACATTTACACCTATTAAAAACCCAAACTTGACTACAGTACTTATATTTATAGCACAGTTTTCTCCTTTTTACTGGATAATTTTACTCAAATCAGTGCAGCAGAATGTCAGGATTGAATGAATACAGAATACGGCAGCGGTTGCTGTTGCCATGGCAACCGACCCTTGATAGTGAAATTCCATTCTAGAGACAAGCTTTGAATGCTGAGCTTTGAAGTTCTTTGAAGTTAGCTTCTCAAAGCTAACTTCAAAGCTCAGGGCAGCTGAAAAGAGTGTAAGTGTAGGCTCTCTCTCAGTTTTCAGGTAGTTTGGACGTGAACAAGGACTTGGACGTGAACATGGGTAACAGAATCCCTACACCCCCTGTAGAGAGACCCTCCTCCGACTCACCAGTTGGGAGCCAGGAGAGTCCTCAGAGTCGCCTTGAGAGTTTGTGGTCAGCTCCTGACCTGACAGTTGCAGAAGACAGTGTACTTTCCAATGTCACTGTTTCCTCTCAGAGCAATCTGACCAGTAGCAGTACTGGTAGTAGTGGTAGTAACAAGTCATCCATTTTGACTTTGTTTAGAAGTTTTATGAAGTCCAAAAAGAAAAGTGAAAGTGATTCTTCCTCCAAACAGGGAAGTTCCAATGACTTTCATTATTATCCAGAAGCCCCTACCTCTGGAGATGACAAAGACGACAAAACTTCTCTAGAGGACAGAGCTTCTCTAGAGGACAGAACATGTCAAGAGGACAGAGCTCTAGAGGACAGAACATGTCAAGAGGACAGTACTCCTCCATCTGCCAAGAGTAGCAGTAGGAGTAACAGTAGTAATAGTAGTAATACTGGCAGTACCGGTTCCTCAGTTAGGAATTTCTTTAAACGCCTCCGTAAGCCTAAAAAGAAATCTTCCTTCTCGTCACAGAAATCTGATGGGGAAATGATAGAGGGATGTACAGAGCCTGGGTCTTCTGGTTTTTTTCCAAGGCGTTTCTTCCCAAACGAACAAACTGCAGACAAACTGGATGTAGACCACCTGCCTGCATTCAGCTGGAGGTCCCCTTGGGCTTGGCTTAGGTCAACATTCATGTACTGGGCCAAAGCAAAGCTGTGGCCGTGGTACGACCAGTGGGAGTTCGTCATTGTCTTGGTGTTGACTGGAATGGCCCTCCTGATTTTCTTTGTCGTCGCAATGTAAGTCATTGGTACGATGATGTAAGTCATCAGCGTGATGTAATTCATCGGCACTAGTCCATGTGGAACAGGAACTGCAGTTTGTGCTGTTCAGGTTTCACTTGACAGTGGGATGAAGCTTTCACATGTAGAGGGACTTTAAGTTGCCACATTAGTGTCGGACAGTGAGCGACTGTGTGATGTTAGTGTTAGTGTAACTTTATTGTGCATGTTTTATTTGTATGTTATTCTTGTTGTTCTTGTTCTTGTCGTTGAAAACTAGCAAATAATAATATTTATTTATTCACTTATTTATTCATTTATTTATTGTTTTCCACATAATGGTCTCATTGTGTACAGTGTGCCTTACATATTGGAGCAAAAGAGCCCTTTTCAATGCAATAAATATTAAACTAATGAATATTGTGTGTGTGTATATATAATATATTAAACCTCAGAGCCTTCAAGGTGTTCAGGGAAGGCTCAAGAAAAAATATGGAATGGACGTTTGTACTACTAATATATTTATTGAATATTTTTTATGCTGTGAGTAATGAACACTACACTAGTAATAATTTTTAGATCAGTGTTATAACTTGGACTGATATTTCTTAGGAAACAAAGGGTTAATATAATGGAATGGAAATGGACCAATCACATGTTTTCTTCCAGTGGAATCTGGGTAAATCAGTTACTCCAGCACTGAACTAAAGAAATAAGCTCAGCTCAGAGCCGGTGTCCACGACCAGAGCCCGCGGCTCGCGGAGGCTCGGGCGCGTTGCATCTCACGTGGTCAGAAAAAAGTGAAAAAAGTGTAAAGAAAAGACGTCAAACTTAAAGAAACGCTTGCGGTGGACTTTTTCAAAATAAAAGCCAGTGAGCAACAGATGTTTACAATAAAATAAATAAATAAATAATAAAAACTGCGTTAACGGCGTTAAAATAATTGTCGGCGTTAATGACTTAATTAGTTAACGCAAAGTTAACGTGCCCGGCCCTAATTATATATATATATATATATATATATATATATATATATATATATATATATATATATATACATACATGTATATAAACTCCCCCCGAACTGCCACCTTTGGAGTTTGTACCCGAATGATCCTAGGAGCTGTGTTGCCTGGGGCATTACGCCCCTGGGAGGGTCTCCCATGGCAAACAGGTCCTAGGTGACGGGGCAGACAAGGAGCAGTTCATAGAACCTCTATGAACAGTATAAAAACAAGGACCGTGACGTCGCCCGGTATGGCGCAGCCGGGGCCCCACCCTGGAGCCAGGCCTGGGGTGGGTGCTCATCAGCGAGCGCCTGGTGGCCGGGCCTTTGCCCACGGGGCCCGGCCGGGCTCAGCCCGAAGGGACGACGTGGGGCCCGTCCTCACTGTGGGCTCACCACCCGCAGAGGGTTTCATAGGGGTCGGTGCGATGTGAACTAGGCAGCGGTCGACGGTCAGGGATCCCGGCAACCTAGTCCACGGACACAGAACCTGGCTGTAGGGACGTGGAATGTCACCTCGCTGGGGGGGAAGGAGCCTGAGCTTGTGCGGGAGGTTGAGCGTTACCGACTAGATATAGTCGGCCTCACCTCCACGCACAGTTTGGGCTCTGGAACCCAACTCCTTGAGAGGGGCTGGACTCTCCATTTCTCTGGCGTTGGCCGCGGGGAGCGGCGGCGGGCTGGTGTGGGCCTGCTCATTGCCCCACAGCTCAGTCGCTGTGTGTTGGAGTTCACCCCGGTGAACGAGAGGGTCGCGTCCCTGCGCCTTCGGGTCGGGGACAGGTCTCTCACTGTGGTGTCGGCCTACGGGCCGAACAGCAGTGCTAGAGTACCCGGCCTTCTTGGAGTCCCTGGGAGGGGTACTAGACAGTGCACCGACCGGGGACTCCGTTGTTCTCCTGGGGGACTTCAACGCCCACGTGGGCAACGACAGTGACACTTGGAGAGGGGTGATTGGGAGGAACGGCCTCCCCTGATCTGAACCCGAGTGGTGTTTTGTTATTGGACTTCTGTGCTAGTCACAGTTTGTCCATAACGAACACCATGTTCGAGCACAAGGGTGTCCATAAGTGCACGTGGCACCAGGACACCCTAGGCCGGAGGTCGATGATCGACTTTGTCGTCGTGTCATCTGATCTCCGGCCGCGTGTCTTGGACACTCGGGTGAAGAGAGGGGCTGAGCTGTCAACTGATCACCACCTGGTTGTGAGTTGGGTTCGCTGGCGGAGGAGGAAGCCGGAAAGACCTGGCAGGCCCAAGCGTGTAGTGAGGGTCTGTTGGGAACGTCTGGCGGAGCCCTCTGTCAGAGGGATTTTCAACTCGCACCTCCGGGAGGACTTCTCCCGGATTCCGGGGGAGGCTGGAGATATGGAGTCCGAGTGGGCTTCATTCTCGGCCTCTATTGTCAATGCAGCTGCTCGGAGCTGTGGGCGTAAGGTCTGTGGTGCCTGTCGCGGCGGCAACCCCCGAACCCGGTGGTGGACACTGGAAGTAAGGGATGCTGTCAAGCTGAAGAAGGAGTCCTATCGGGCCTTGCTGGCTCGGGGGACTCCTGAAGCAGCTGACGGGTACCGGCGGGCCAAGCGTGCTGCAGCCCGTGTGGTTGCGGAGGCAAAAACTCGGAGCTGGGAGGAGTTCGGGGAGGCCATGGAGAAGGACTATCGGACGGCCTCAAAGAGATTCTGGCAAACCGTCCGGCGCCTCAGGAGGGGGAAAGCAGTTCTTCACCAACACTGTTTACAGTGCGGGGGGAGAGCTGCTGACCTCGACTGGGGACGTTGTCCGGCGGTGGAAGGAATACTTTGAGGATCTCCTCAATCCCACCGTCACGTCCTTCCGAGGAGGAGGCCGAGGCTGGGGACTCGGAGGCGGACTCATCCATCACCCTGGCCGAAGTCACTGAGGTGGTTGGCAAGCTCCTTGGTGGCAAGGCTCCGGGGTTGGATGAGATCCGTCCTGAGTACCTTGAAGTCTCTGGATGTTGTGGGGCTGTCTTGGCTGACACGCCTCTTCAACATCGCGTGGCGGTCGGGGACAGTACCTCTGGACTGGCAAACCGGGGTGGTGGTCCCTCTGTATAAGAAGGGGGACCGGAGGGTGTGTTCCAACTATAGGGGGATCACACTTCCTCAGCCTTCCCGGTAAGGTCTATGCCAGGGTACTGGAGAGGAGAATCCGGCCGATAGTCGAACCTCGGATTCAGGAGGAGCAGTGTGGTTTTCGTCCTGGCCGTGGAACACTGGACCAGCTCTACACTCTCCATCGGTGCTCGAGGGTTCATGGGAGTTTGCCCAACCAGTCCACATGTGTTTTGTGGACTTGGAGAAGGCATTCGACCGTGTCCCTCGTGGTGTCCTGTGGGGGGTGCTCTGGGAGTATGGGGTTCGGGGCCCTTTGCTAAGGGCTGTCCGGTCCCTGTATGACCGGAGCAGGAGCTGTGTTCGCATTGCCGGCAGTAAGTCAGACCTGTTCCCGGTGCATGTTGGACTCCGCCAGGGCTGCCCTTTGTCACCGGTTCTGTTCATTGTATTTATGGACAGAATTTCTAGGCGCAGTCAGGGGCCGGAGGGGGTCCGGTTTGGGGACCACAGGATTTCATCTCTGCTGTTTGCGGACGATGTTGTCCTGTTGGCTTCATCGAACCAGGACCTGCAATGTGCACTGGGGCGGTTTGCAGCGAGTGTGAAGCGGCTGGGATGAAGATCAGCTCTTCCAAGTCCGAGGCCATGGTTCTCGACCGGAAAAAGGTGGCTTGCCCTCTCCGGGTGGGTGGAGAGTCTTTGCCTCAAGTGGAGGAGTTCAAGTATCTCGGGGTCTTGTTCACGAGTGAGGGGAGGACGGAACGTGAGATTGACAGGCGGATCGGTGCAGCTTCGGCAGTGATGCGGTCGCTGTATCGGACCGTTGTGGTGAAGAGGAGCTGAGTCGAAAGGCGAAGCTCTCGATTTACCGGTCAGTCTTCGTTCCTACTCTCACCTATGGTCATGAGCTCTGGGTAGTGACCGAAAGGACGAGATCGCGGATACAAGCGCTCGAAATGAGTTTCCTCCGCAGGGTGGCTGGGCGCTCCCTTAGAGATAGGGTGAGGAGCTCAGTCACACGGGAGGAGCTCGGAGTAGAGCCGCTGCTCCTCCACGTCGAGAGGAGCCAGTTGAGGTGGCTCGGGCATCTTTTCCGGATGCCTCCTGGGCGCCTCCCTCGGGAGGTGTTCCGGGCATGTCCCACGGGAGGAGGCCCCGGGGAAGACCCAGGACACGCTGGAGGGACTATGTCTCTCGGCTGGCCTGGGAACACCTTGGGGTTCCCCCAGAAGAGCTGGAGGTCCCTGCTTAGACTGCTGCCTCCGTGACCCGGCCCCGGATAAGCGGAAGAAAATGGAATGGAATGGAATGGAGCTCACAAAAAACAGTTCTTTCCTTGTGTCGCTGATGTGGTTCAGCTTCTGTCGGACTAAATGACTCGACTCAGTGAAATATGAGTGTTCTCTCTGTGACAGAGGGGTGTTCTGCTGATGGTGAGTCTGTTCTGTGTTTCTGTTGGAGATGGTTCATGAAACTTTTCACAGATTATACGTCTGCAGGTCGTACACACAGACACACGTTTATGTGAATGGACAGATATTCTCG
Organism: Boleophthalmus pectinirostris; assembly: GCF_026225935.1. Classification (NCBI taxonomy): domain Eukaryota; kingdom Metazoa; phylum Chordata; class Actinopteri; order Gobiiformes; family Gobiidae; genus Boleophthalmus; species Boleophthalmus pectinirostris. Next base: position 2,331,067 of record NW_026571404.1, on the reverse strand, counting down.
CCTCTTAGTGTTTTGGCGGTGCACAGACCTACATTAGAGTATCAGTGTTTTCAGGTGTCCACACACGGTGCCGGATCAGATCTGTACGAGCTGGAGGCACCAGATCGTACCGTCTCTGGAGCCGTTTTCAATCGGAACTACTCAAATATGAACTAGTGTGGATGGAGCCTCATTGTGCATGTTACTGTGGATTGTACAAATGGACAGTGACAATAAAAGTCATTCTATTCTATTCTAAAAAAGTCAATTTGCATAAAACCCCGTCTTTAATAAAACAAGAAACACACAAGTCCAGGGACGAGTTTAATGAGTGAAAAGTTCCGTCCATTTTGAGTTCTGTTTGTCCTTCAAACATGTTCAAATCTTTATCGTTTATTCCTCATGAGACGGGAACTTGAACATAAATACAGAAGGTAAATAAACAGTCGGCGCCGTGTCCCCTCTGGGCTTCCGTAGACGTCTGCCGAAAACCCGTCCTGTCCGCGCGCTCCCCCTTCAGAGCGTCATCACGGCTGCTGCTGCTGCTCCTCCAGGACGCTGATCTCCTCCAGCTCCAGCTCCACCTCCGGGCGGCTCGTCCCCGGGCCCGGACTGAGGATCAGGAGCGGACTGGGACTAACGGGACTGTGGGGCGGGTCTAGACCAGGACTCACGGGAGGGTCTGAAACGGGACTTTGAAGCAGGTCTAAAACAGGGCTTTGGGGCGGGTCTAGACCAGGACTTTGAGGTGGGTCTAGACCAGGACTTTGAGGTGGGTCTAGACCGGGACTTTGAGGTGGGTCTAGACCGGGACTTTGAGGTGGGTCTAGACCAGGACTTTGAGGTGGGTCTAGACCAGGACTTTGAGGTGGGTCTAGACCGGGACTTTGAGGTGGGTCTAGACCGGGACTTTGAGGTGGGTCTAGACCGGGACTTTGAGGTGGGTCTAGACCGGGACTTTGAGGTGGGTCTAGACCGGGACTCAGCGGTGGGTTTAAGACAGGACTAGTGGGCGGGTCTAGACCAGGACTTTGAGGTGGGTCTAGACCAGGACTTTGGGGTGTGTTTAAGACAGGACTAGTGGGCGGGTCGAATCCCAAACCAGAGGGCGGGTCTAGACCGGGACTGGGCGGAGCGTCGCCGTCCCTGGAGGTCATGCTGGCGGCCCGGGCGATGCGTGTCAGCGTCTGCTCGTAGGGCGACGGCAGGTAGACCATGAGGAAGACGCCGTCGTTGAGGTCTTCGTCGGAGGCGGAGGGGGGCAGCTGCTGGCTCCCCCGCCGCTGACTCCGCCTCTGACTCCGCCTCTGACTCCGCCTCTGGCTGCGCCTCAGACTCTGCTCGCGCCGCAGGGACGACAGCAGCTCGCAGTTTCGCTCGTGTGTGTGTGTGTGTGTTTGTGTGTGTGTGTGTTTGTGTGTGTGTTTGTGTGTGTGTTTGTGTGTGTGTGTGTGTGTGTGTTTGTGTGTGTTTTGTGTGTGTTTGTTTGTGTGTGTGTTTGTGTGTGTGTGTGTTTGTGTGTGTGTGTTTGTGTGTGTGTTTGTGTGTGTGTGTGCGTGTGTATGTGTGTGTTTGTGTGTGTGTTTGTGTGTGTGTTTGTTTGTGTGTGTGTGTGTGTGTGTGTTTGTGTGTGTGTTTGTGTGTGTGTGTGTTTGGTGTGTGTGTGTGTGTGTGGATGTGTGTGTGTGTGTGTGTGTGTTGTGTGTGTGTGTGTTTGTGTGTTGTGTTGTGTGTGTGTGTGTGTTGTGTGTGTGTGTGTGTGTGTGTGTATGTGTGTGTGCGTGTGTGTGTGTGTGTTTGTGTATGTGTGTGTGTGTGTGTGCGTATGTATGTGTGTGCGTGTGTACGTGTGTGTGTGTGTGTGTCTGTTTTCAACTTTTTTGTGTATTGTATAACTCAAAAAAAATAAAAAATAAAAATTGCAACATCCAGACACGTCGTTTCTGTGCCCACAGTTCTTCTCTATCCACACGACTTTGAGCACATTTGTTTACGTTTTACAGAAATGAAACTTAAAACCACATGACTCATTTACATAAACTAAGATCACACAAAAAAAACTCCCTCCCGAACTGCCACCTTACCGTGGTGGGGGAGTTTGTACCCGAATGATCCTAGGAGCTGTGTTGCCTGGGGCAGGGTCTCCCATGGCAAACAGGTCCTAGGTGACGGGGCAGACAAGGAGCAGTTCGCAGCACCCTTATGAACTTAGAAATATCGAGGACCGTGACGTCGCCCGGTACGGCGCAGCCGGGGCCCCACCCTGGAGCCAGGCCTGGGGTTGGGGCCGGGGAACCCGGGGAAGACCTTGGACACGCTGGAGGGACTATGTCTCTCGACTGGCCTGGGAACGTCTCGGGATCCCCCCGGAAGAGCTGGAGGAAGTGTGTGTGGAGAGGGAAGTCTGGGAGGCCCTTCTCAGTCTGCTGCCCCCACGACCCGACCCCAGATAAGAAAATGGATGGATGGATCGATAGAGAGAGAGAGATACACACACTTGTCACACTTGTATACATACATATACACAAAGTAATAAAAAAATGAAATAGATTGGTGTTACTCCCCTCGAGTTTAAACAAGGCTCAAAATCGTTCTTTGGTTTTAACGAGCATTTATTCGGACTGGAGTCTTGTACATGTCTTTACATGTAAATGAACCTTAATGCCGACGCATGTCAGAACTATAGAAAGGAAAAAATGAAACTTAAAATTAACCCTCAGATACAAAACACAGTCAGAAAAGTAATTACACAATAAAATAACACAAAATGTACCTCATTGGCCACATCCACTCAAAGGGAATAAAGTCTTGTCCTTGTAAAACTTTTAACTTAAAATAAAATGTCCTTTTGGCTCAGAGGTCAGAGCGTAGCTCCTCGTGTGGCTCTCAATTAAGACTGTGCAGCCGTAAAAAACTTCCCCTCGAAACAATATGTAATTGGAAGTGGAGCAAATCAACCAAAATAAAATGAAATTAATTAACATGAACTTACAGGAAAATTAACATATATCAATATGAATATAATTTAATGTTATAAAACATGAACTTAAATGTATGACAGTTGCCGCCAACGGCAGCTACAATTGGTAAAGTTCCATGTAGTCAGTAGATTTCCAAAAGCCTGTTGGAATGTCCAATAAGAGAATATCTTTAATCCACTGTGAGTGTGATGGAGGCAGTGCATTTCCAGTTGAATAAAACTAGTCCACAAGCAAGGAGTGTACAGTAGGTGATAAAGTCTGGCTAGGTGATGAAGTAAGGCTTCAGCAGAACTCCAGACAGGGCCGTCACCGGTTGAGGATCTGAGAGAAGCCTCAAAGTTCCAGACAGCATCTTGAACACTTGAGTCCAGAAAGGGAAATGATTCACATGAATGGGTCCTAAGAATGAGAGGGCGTGTGTTTCCTCATCTGCTTCCTGATTTTAAGAGTGGCAGACACCTGTTGATTCTTTGTGAAG
>NW_026571404.1:2298760-2327514 GCF_026225935.1 Boleophthalmus pectinirostris | reverse complement strand
GGACTGCAGGACCGTGCTTCCAAAATACACCACAAAGGGGCGTCGGCACCTGGGTCTTCATATAGCCAGTGAATATTTTGGTGGATATTCACTGCCCAATAATAGAAGTGGAAATTGGGGAGTACCATACCACCTAATTCTTTTGGCCACTGTAAATAAACTTTGTTTAAGCGCGGAGGTTTTTGGTCCCAGGTAAAACCAGAGATAATATTATCACATTTTTTAAAGAAAGAGTTGGGAATAAATATTGGAATGCACTGAGTAGAGCATAAGGGGCATAAGTGTGTGAGGAAAAGAGCAGATGTCCAGCAGAGGGCGCAATAGAACAGGAGAAGAGGACACACAGAAGGTTCAGAACAGTGAGTGAAGTGAGTCGCTCTGAAGTTGCTGAATGGTGCAGAAAATATTCAGGATTACTCAAACATCTGTCATTTCCAAATAGCATTGAAAAGAATTATTTAACACACTTTTTATTTATTCATTTTTAATATTACAATGTTGTTTACATGTTGTTTACATGATGTTTACATGATGTTTACATGATGTTTTCTAGTTTAGTTGCATCACACTCGTCCAAAGTTTTGAGTGGAGCTAATGAGACAAAGTCCATCAGTTGTGAACATTTTCTCAACAACATTCGGCTGCACTGGGGTTGCGATTTTACATGTCAAAAAGTATTATGTAATATTCAAGAGACAGAGACAGAGACAGAGAGAGAAAGTTCTGAAATGTAACTTGGTAAGACCTAAATGAGCTTTAAAAGTGATCAGTAAAATGTTAAAATCAATTCTAAAACACAGAGGCTCCAGTGAAGGACGTAAAAACAGGGTCATGTGTTGATGTTAAACCCAGTGAGGAGCCGAGCTGCTGCGGTAACACAATGTCAGCGATAAAAGACACAAATGAAGGGTCAAAAATACAAATGTTTTACTAAAATATGGCCAACTGAGCAAAATCTCAAAAACTGTTAATATATTTTGTATAGGTGAAGTAGTCTGAAGTCAGACTAAAAGTAGAGCCCAAAATGATCCCAGTGTTATTTTATGGTGGAGGAACTTCAACGTAACTGTCATTTCATTATTTGTATTTATCATTTTATAACATGTCCTCTGTAATGGACGCCGGGGACATTTTGTTGTTAAATCCATGAAGTTAACCACCTAACAATAACAACTTTCTGTTTCTGACCACAAACTAACTCCTGGCCATAATAGTAGCCTATAATCCCCCTGCCCTGTTTAGTGAGAGGATCTTTGCCCACTCATGCACACAGAGCCAGCTCACTGTTGTTTAAACCTGCAGTTGTAATAGAGAAATGACAGATTATTGAAATATTTGATTGTACTATTTTATTTTCTAAATGAGGCTTATCAGTGCTGTGTTTTAGAAGATAATCAGACTTACTCTGCATCTACGTAATGGACATGTATAAACTGGTTATGATTTTAAGAATAATATGTTAGAATATTTCAGCTGTGAGCCTCTTTGGAAGTGCATCTGGGCCACGTTAACTGTTTCTCTTTCTGTCCAAAGTAAATGACATCATGGTGTGTGGAGGGACACGTGTATCCAGTGGTGACGCCAGTTTCGAATGATTTGATATTATATTGAATATCATTGCGTCCCTGTTTTATAAAAAACATTTACACCTATTAAAAACCCAAACTTGACTACAGTACTTATATTTATAGCACAGTGTTTTCTCCTTTTTACTGGATAATTTTACTCAAATCAGTGCAGCAGAATGTCAGGATTGAATGAATACAGAATACGGCAGCGGTTGCTGTTGCCATGGCAACCGACCCTTGATAGTGAAATTCCATTCTAGAGACAAGCTTTGAATGCTGAGCTTTGAAGTTCTTTGAAGTTAGCTTCTCAAAGCTAACTTCAAAGCTCAGGGCAGCTGAAAAGAGTGTAAGTGTAGGCTCTCTCTCAGTTTTCAGGTAGTTTGGACGTGAACAAGGACTTGGACGTGAACATGGGTAACAGAATCCCTACACCCCCTGTAGAGAGACCCTCCTCCGACTCACCAGTTGGGAGCCAGGAGAGTCCTCAGAGTCGCCTTGAGAGTTTGTGGTCAGCTCCTGACCTGACAGTTGCAGAAGACAGTGTACTTTCCAATGTCACTGTTTCCTCTCAGAGCAATCTGACCAGTAGCAGTACTGGTAGTAGTGGTAGTAACAAGTCATCCATTTTGACTTTGTTTAGAAGTTTTATGAAGTCCAAAAAGAAAAGTGAAAGTGATTCTTCCTCCAAACAGGGAAGTTCCAATGACTTTCATTATTATCCAGAAGCCCCTACCTCTGGAGATGACAAAGACGACAAAACTTCTCTAGAGGACAGAGCTTCTCTCAAGAGGACAGAGCTCTAGAGACAGAACATGTCAAGAGGACAGTACTCCTCCATCTGCCAAGAGTAGCAGTAGGAGTAACAGTAGTAATAGTAGTAATACTGGCAGTACCGGTTCCTCAGTTAGGAATTTCTTTAAACGCCTCCGTAAGCCTAAAAAGAAATCTTCCTTCTCGTCACAGAAATCTGATGGGGAAATGATAGAGGGATGTACAGAGCCTGGGTCTTCTGGTTTTTTTTCCAAGGCGTTTCTTCCCAAACAAACAAACTGCAGACAAACTGGATGTAGACCACCTGCCTGCATTCAGCTGGAGGTCCCCTTGGGCTTGGCTTAGGTCAACATTCATGTACTGGGCCAAAGCAAAGCTGTGGCCGTGGTACGACCAGTGGGAGTTTGTCATTGTCTTGGTGTTGACTGGAATGGCCCTCCTGATTTTCTTTGTCGTCGCAATGTAAGTCATTGGTACGATGATGTAAGTCATCAGCGTGATGTAATTCATCGGCACTAGTCCATGTGGAACAGGAACTGCAGTTTGTGCTGTTCAGGTTTCACTTGACAGTGGGATGAAGCTTTCACATGTAGAGGGACTTTAAGTTGCCACATTAGTGTCGGACAGTGAGCGACTGTGTGATGTTAGTGTTAGTGTAACTTTATTGTGCATGTTTTATTTGTATGTTATTCTTGTTGTTCTTGTTCTTGTCGTTGAAAACTAGCAAATAATAATATTTATTTATTCACTTATTTATTCATTTATTTATTGTTTTCCACATAATGGTCTCATTGTGTACAGTGTGCCTTACATATTGGAGCAAAAGAGCCCTTTTCAATGCAATAAATATTAAACTAATGAATATTGTGTGTGTATATATATAATATATTAAACCTCAGAGCCTTCAAGGTGTTCAGGGAAGGCTCAAGAAAAAATATGGAATGGACGTTTGTACTACTAATATATTTATTGAATATTTTTTATGCTGTAAGAGTAATGAACACTACACTAGTAATAATTTTTAGATCAGTGTTATAACTTGGACTGATATTTCTTAGGAAACAAAGGGTTAATATAATGGAATGGAAATGGACGACATGTTTTCTTCCAGTGGTATCTGGGTAAATCAGTTACTCCAGCACTGAACTAAAGAAATAAGCTCAGCTCAGAGCCGGTGTCCGCGACCAGTCGTTGTGTGTTGGAGTTCACCCCAGTGAACGAGAGGGTCGCGTCCCTGCGCCTTCGGGTCGGGGACAGGTCTCTCACTGTGGTGTCGGCCTACGGGCCGAACAGCAGTGTAGAGTACCCGGCCTTCTTGGAGTCCCTGGGAGGGGTACTAGACAGTGCACCGACCGGGGACTCCGTTGTTCTCCTGGGGGACTTCAACACCCACGTGGGCAACGACAGTGACACTTGGAGAGGGGTGATTGGGAGGAACGGCCTCCCTGATCTGAACCCGAGCGGTGTTCTGTTATTGGACTTCTGTGCTAGTCATACTTTGTCCATAATGAACACCATGTTCGAGCACAAGGGTGTCCATAAGTGCACGTGGCACCAGGACACCCTAGGCCGGAGGTCGATGATCGACTTTGTAGTCGTGTCATCTGATCTCCGGCCGCGTGTCTTGGACACTCGGGTGAAGAGAGGGGCTGAGCTGTCAACTGATCACCACCTGGTTGTGAGTTGGGTTCGCTGGCGGAGGAGGAAGCCGGAAAGACCTGTCAGACCCAAGCGTGTAGTGAGGGTCTGTTGGAAACGTCTGGCGGAGCCTCTGTCAGAGGGATTTTCAACTCACACCTCCGGGAGGACTTCTCCCAGATTCCGGGGGAGGTTGGAGATATGGAGTCTGAGTGGGCTCTGTTCTCCACCTCCATTGTCAATGCAGCCGCCCGTAGCTGTGGGCGTAAGATCTGTGGTGCCTGTCGCGGCGGCAACCCCCGAACCCGGTGGTGGACACTGGAAGTAAGGGATGCTGTCAAGCTGAAGAAGGAGTCCTATCGGGTCTTGTTGGCTCGTGGGACTCCTGAAGCAGCTGACGGGTACCGACGGGCCAAGCGTGCTGCAGCCCGTGCGGTTGCGGAGGCAAAAACTCGGAGCTGGGAGGAGTTCGGGGAGGCCATGGAGAAGGACTATCGGACGGCCTCAAAGAGATTCTGGCAAACCGTCCGGCGCCTCAGGAGGGGGAAGCAGTTCTTCACCAACACTGTTTACAGTGCGGGGGGAGAGCTGCTGACCTCGACTGGGGACGTTGTCCGGCGGTGGAAGGAATACTTTGAGGATCTCCTCAATCCCACCGTCACGTCTTCCGAGGAGGAGGCCGAGGCTGGGGACTTGGAGGCGGACTCATCCATCACCCTGGCTGAAGTCACTGAGGTGGTTGGCAAGCTCCTTGGTGGCAAGGCTCCGGGATTGGATGAGATCCGTCCTGAGTACCTTAAGTCTCTGGATGTTGTGGGGCTGTCTTGGCTGACACGCCTCTTCAACATCGCGTGGCGGTCGGGGACAGTACCTCTGGACTGGCAAACCGGGGTGGTGGTCCCTCTGTATAAGAAGGGGGACCGGAGGGTGTGTTCCAACTATAGGGGGATCACACTCCTCAGCCTTCCCGGTAAGGTCTATGCCAGGGTACTGGAGAGGAGAATCCGCCCGATAGTCGAACCTCGGATTCAGGAGGAGCAGTGTGGTTTTGGTCCTGGCCGTGGAACACTGGACCAGCTCTACACTCTCCATCGGTGCTCGAGGGTTCATGGGAGTTTGCCCAACCAGTCCACATGTGCTTTGTGGACTTGGAGAAGGCATTCGACCGTGTCCCTCGTGGTGTCCTGTGGGGGGTGCTCTGGGAGTATGGGGTTCGGGGCCCTTTGCTAAGGGCTGTCCGGTCCCTGTATGACCGGAGCAGGAGCTGTGTTCGCATTGCCGGCAGTAAGTCAGACCTGTTCCCGGTGCATGTTGGACTCCGCCAGGGCTGCCCTTTGTCACCGGTTCTGTTCATTGTATTTATGGACAGAATTTCTAGGCGCAGTCAGGGGCCGGAGGGGGTCCGGTTTGGGGACCACAGGATCTCATCTCTACTGTTTGCGGACGATGTTGTTCTGTTGGCTTCATCGAAGGACCTACAATGTGCACTGGGGCGGTTTGCAGCCGAGTGTGAAGCGGCTGGGATGAAGATCAGCTCCTCCAAATCCGAGGCCATGGTTCTCGACCGGAAAAAGGTGGCTTGCCCTCTCCGGGTGGGTGGAGAGGCCCTGCCCCAAGTGGAGGAGTTCAAGTATCTCGGGGTCTTGTTCACGAGTGAGGGGAGGATGGAGCGTGAGATTGACAGGCGGATCGGTGCAGCTTCGGCAGTGATGCGGTCGCTGTATCGGACCGTTGTGGTGAAGAGGAGCTGAGTCGAAAGGCGAAGCTCTCGATTTACCGGTCAGTCTTCGTTCCTACTCTCACCTATGGTCATGAGCTCTGGGTAGTGACCGAAAGGACGAGATCACGGATACAAGCGCTCGAAATGAGTTTCCTCCGCAGCGTGGCTGGGTGCTCCCTTAGAGACAGGGTGAGGAGCTCAGTCACACAGGAGGAGCTCGGAGTAGAGCCGCTGCTCCTTCACGTTGAGAGGAGCCAGTTGAGGTGGCTCGGGCATCTTTTCCGGATGCCTCCTGGTCGCCTCCCTCCGGAGGTGTTCCGGGCATGTCCCACTGGGAGGAGGCCCCGGGGAAGACCCAGGACACACTGGAGGGACTATGTCTCTGGACTGGCCTGGGAACACCTTGGGGTTCCCCCAGAAGAGCTGGAGGAAGTGTGCGTGGAAAGGGAAGTCTGGGAGTCCCTGCTTAGACTGCTGCCTCCGTGACCCGGCCCCGGATAAGCGGAAGAAAATGGAATGGAATGGAATGGAGCTCACAAAAAACAGTTCTTTCCTTGTGTCGCTGATGTGGTTCAGCTTCTGTCGGACTAAATGACTCGACTCAGTGAAATATGAGTGTTCTCTCTGTGACAGAGGGGTGTTCTGCTGATGGTGAGTCTGTTCTGTGTTTCTGTTGGAGATGGTTCATGAAACTTTTCACAGATTATACGTCTGCAGGTCGTACACACAGACACACGTTTATGTGAATGGACAGATATTCTCGCCTCTTAGTGTTTTGGCGGTGCACAGACCTACATTAGAGTATCAGTGTTTTCAGGTGTCCACACACGGTGCCGGATCAGATCTGTACGAGCTGGAGGCACCAGATCGTACCGTCTCTGGAGCCGTTTTCAATCGGAACTACTCAAATATGAACTAGTGTGGATGGAGCCTCATTGTGCATGTTACTGTGGATTGTACAAATGGACAGTGACAATAAAAGTCATTCTATTCTATTCTAAAAAAGTCAATTTGCATAAAACCCCGTCTTTAATAAAACAAGAAACACACAAGTCCAGGGACGAGTTTAATGAGTGAAAAGTTCAGTCCATTTTGAGTTCTGTTTGTCCTTCAAACATGTTCAAATCTTTATCGTTTATTCCTCATGAGACGGGAACTTGAACATAAATACAGAAGGTAAATAAACAGTCGGCGCCGTGTCCCCTCTGGGCTTCCGTAGACGTCTGCCGAAAACCCGTCCTGTCCGCGCGCTCCCCCTTCAGAGCGTCATCACGGCTGCTGCTGCTGCTCCTCCAGGACGCTGATCTCCTCCAGCTCCAGCTCCACCTCCGGGCGGCTCGTCCCCGGGCCCGGACTGAGGATCAGGAGCGGACTGGGACTAACGGGACTGTGGGGCGGGTCTAGACCAGGACTCACGGGAGGGTCTGAAACGGGACTTTGAAGCAGGTCTAAAACAGGGCTTTTGGGCGGGTCTAGACCAGGACTTTGAGGACTTTTGGGTCTAGAGGACTTTGAGGTGGGTCTAGAGGACTTTGAGGTGGGTCTAGACCGGGACTTTGAGGTGGGTCTAGACCGGGACTTTGAGGTGGGTCTAGACCGGGACTTTGAGGTGGGTCTAGACCAGGACTCAGCGGTGTGTTTAAGACAGGACTAGTGGGCGGGTCGAATCCCAAACCAGAGGGCGGGTCTAGACCGGGACTGGGCGGAGCGTCGCCGTCCCTGGAGGTCATGCTGGCGGCCCGGGCGATGCGGGTCAGCGTCTGCTCGTAGGGCGACGGCAGGTAGACCATGAGGAAGACGCCGTCGTTGAGGTCTTCGTCGGAGGCGGAGGGGGGCAGCTGCTGGCTCCCCCGCCGCTGACTCCGCCTCTGACTCCGCCTCTGACTCCGCCTCTGGCTGCGCCTCAGACTCTGCTCGCGCCGCAGGGACGACAGCAGCTCGCAGTTTCGCTCGGGGTCCTGCAGGTCCTCCAGAGCGATGACGCCGGCCAATCCCAGCTTCCCGTCCAGACGCAGGCCCCGCCTCCTCCGCCAGAGCAGGAAGAGGAGGAGCGAGAGGAGCAGGAGGAGCGAGAGGACGCCCGCCGCGATGGACGAGGAGGAGCGGGCGCTGAGGGCGTCGCCGGAGCTCTGCTGGCCCTGCGAGGACGACAGGAGATGTGTTTAAAAACAGAGTGGAGCTCTGTTCAGTCAGACTCAAATAAACTCATTCACACGAGATAAAAACGACCCGGGGACGTCTGGTGATTTGAAAACACAGGATAAGAAAAGTCCATGAATGACTTTATTTTACTGACATTGACCGAGATTGAAAGAGAAAAGAAAAGAAAGAGATAGAAAAGAATCCATGTGTCATTCGTTCATTCATTTTTTAAAATAAAACCAGAAATAAGAAAACAAAAAAACAACAGTTTTCTTCATTGTTTGTCACAGATAATGATTTGTTTTTGTTTTGTTCGACTGGACTCATTCCAGAGTTTAACAATATTTATTTTATGCTCAACTTCATACAAATATGCACAGGAATATTTCTGAAAGCTTTTGTTCTCCACACACGTATCAGACGCAGAACTGGAAACTTCTGTCCTGTCGTCAATACAGAAGGTCAGTACAAACTGTCAGCATGTGCAGGTACCACATATACACTTTTCATATCCATTTTTTTTGTTGTAAATAGTGTTATTTTGTTTGACAAGTGCAGTTTAAGTCACGGAAACAACCGTTATCTGTTTTTTCCATTATTCATTTAAACACATAATGTATATTTATGAAATCTGTGCATATTTGTCTGTAGTTGAGCATAAAATAAATATTGTTAAACTCTGGAATGAGTCCAGTCGTACATAAAATGTGTCGTGTGTATTTTATCCATCAGAATACGAATTGAAAAGTTACGACGTCAAGAATTACAATCACTAAATGAAAATGTACGATTACACTTTCATCAGTACGAATATGAATTTACAGACGCTAAACAGAACTGAACCAGGACTAAACTAAGACTAAACCAGGACTAAACTAAAAGACTAAACCAGGACTAAACAAGAACGAAACCAGAACGAAACCAGAACTAAACCAGGACTAAATCAGGACTAAATCAGGACTAAACAAGAACGAAACCAGAATGAAACCAGGACTAAACCAGGACTAAACCAGGACTAAACCAGGACTAAACCAAACCAGAAGGACTAAACCAGGACTAAACCAGGACTAAATCAGGACTAAATCAGGACTAAACAAGAACGAAACCAGAATGAAACCAGAACGAAACCAGAACCAGGACTAAACCAGGACTAAACCAGGACTAAACCAGGACTAAACCAGGACTAAATCAGGACTAAACCAGGACTAAACCTAAACCAGGACTAAATCAGGACTAAATCAGGACTAAACAAGAACGAAACCAGAACGAAACCAGAACTAAACCAGGACTAAACCAGGACTAAATCAGGACTAAACCAGGACTAAACCAGGACTAAACCAGGACTAAACCAGGACTAAACCAGGACTAAACCAGGACCCACAAACATTAAGTAATAATAATAATAATTAATTAAATAAATAATGTTAAAATATTAGTGTTTGTCTTTTGTCAGTTTATCAGAGTTATAACAGTGTCCAGCAGGGGCGCTCACGGTCAGAGTTACACGACTGAAGCAGATTAAACTCGAGTCCAGTTCATTGGATCATCGATGGATTTGACCCAGTAAAGACGTAAAGAAGAGACCAGAGGAGTTTCACACTCACTGCACACGGGACACACACCAACAAATCCAACCTACTGCACTTTACTTTACTTTTTTTTTTTTTTTTTTTGGTCAGTTTGGTTTCGAGCTTTCATGTGGAAACAACAAAACTGTCCCATCGAGATCAAATCAGAGACCATTTTTGTAATTTTTTACTTTTATTTGTATTTTACAGTTATTTTGACGCATTTATATTAGTGTTTTTATAAATCTGTCTCTGTTTTATCACCTCAGACCTCGAGACCGAGACAAGACCGAGTCCAAACGCAATCGAGTCCAAGACAAGACCAAGACCACAAAAAAACAGTCTCAGTACTACGACACTGTATCATGTGTCAACAGAAAGAAATTTGAACCTGGCTCATGGTGCATTTTGGACTTTTTTTTTTACACATAAAATGTTTTATATATATATTTATATATATATATATATATATGAAAACCTTACATGATGAAAAACTTGTAATTTTTTTTTCTCACGTTTTTTGGTTCATAAATTACAAACCAAATTTCAAAATGATCTCCCTATATTTAAGATTTTTTACACTTAATTTTTTTATTTTAAAATTTTTTTCCACAATTTTAAATTATAATCCCACAATAGAAACACACTTACACTTATATGTAAACGGACAACAGACAGAAAATAAATTAATACATAAATTAATAAATAATAATAAACGTAAAAAAAAACAAAACAACTAATTACATTAAATAAGGGGGAGAGAAAAATGTTTTAAAATTAAATAATATAATGAAATGAAATAAGAATTTTAAGAAATAAAATGAAGTAAAGGGTTTTGTAAAGAGTCATTTTTCTTTTAGATTAATTAGATTTATTATTATTGTTTGGTTATTTTATTTTGTATGTATGTCGTTAATTGAATTATTTCTACATGGGTTTGGTTACAATAAATAAACCTGCAGAATCTCGCCTTATTCATTTAATTTATTGAAATAATATAAAATTTATCTTGAATTCTTTTGGTGCAGAGTAAAATCTGTTTCAACTTCAGGAAAAATAAAACAATTTAATAAAGAAATGATTATAGAAATAAGATCTGTGTTATATTACAGAAATAAAACAGACTTAAATAGAATAAAAAAACAAAATTAAAGTGGGTTAAACGTGCTGTGACTCACTGCGAGCTGTTTGTCGGTGGAGGGCAGAGCCGAGGGCGGCGTCCAGTCCAGAGAGTCTCTCCCGGCCGGACCGAACTGCCAACTGCTGCTGTCCAGGAGAGAACGCATCCTGATCCACCCACACCGAGACCCACACCGACCCGGAGAGAACGAGAGAGGGGCCCCCGCACGGCTCGGGCCCCCACCACTGGACTCAAGAGCCACAAGAGCCACAAGAGCCACAAGAGCCACAAGAACAGAAACAGAAACAGAAACGAGTGGAGAGCAGAGTCTGAGAGAAACTGAGCAGATGTGAGGACGAGAGGAGGATAAAAACACAGAAGGGAGGGGGGAGAGAGAGAGATGAGTGTGACAGAGGGAGAGACAGAGAGAGAAAGATGAGTGTAAGAGAGTGAGAGTGAGAGAAAGATGAGTGTAAGAGAGTGAGAGTGAGAAAAATCACACATGAGCATCTTTGAAAAAAGACAAGCAGTCAGTGTATTTCTCTTTCCTTGGAAAACGCTCCAAACAACTGGAACCCAGGTTAAAAATGCACCTAACTGCTTTAAAACATTCCCACTCCTGTCGGTCAGTGAACACACCGCTCACATGTGCAACAGGTCGAGACGTACAATCGCACACGTACAAGTGCTTCACACAAGCACCTGCTCCTCTCCCTCCATCCACACACAGGAGTGAGGAGAGTCAGGACGACCACACAGGAGCCTCACCGCTGCCACATGAAGACAGACAGACTGTGCGCTCGTGTAAACCGACGGAACTGGCCACATGGTGCCTGGTAATAATAATAATAATAATAATAACAATGCATCAGTTTTATAATGTGCTTTTTTGAACACTCAAAGACACTTTACAGAACATTATTCAGTCACTCAACACCATCATAAACGGACACACAACTTTCTTATTAGGCAACGTGGGTGAAGTGCTGAGCTTCTGAGATCTGACAGGATCAATCTTTGACAGGTCGATATATTCACACCAGGTAAAGAACAACGACGTCCCGATGGTGAACTGAAAACCCAAAGAGCCACAACTCAGTGACACAATTATTCTAAAGTTTGTAGGGTGTCAGGGCTGCTGCAGTAGATCCGCTCCCCACACTTCACCACTCACATAAACTCAGTCACATGGACGACACCTTCTCATGGACTTTCTGGTTTTGGATCACAGACATGAAGCTCACATCCCTGTGGCAAAATATGACTGAGAACTGTGATAAAACCACAGGCTTTTTTTGTTTGGAGTTTGTGCTCTGTCCACTGCTGCTGTTGTTACTGTTGTGATCTTGTGAGCTGAACCTTTAATATTTGACATATTTATACAAGTGCACTTGACTTGACTTGACTTGAATTACTTTGAGGTTAAAACCATGAACCTAATGCTTGAGTTTAACCATCACAGTCTGCAGATGTACAGATTGTAAATATTGGGTATTTCTCATTTGCTTCTTCACTTTTTTGCCAAGTCGACACACAGCAAAATCCTCTAAACTCAAATACAAGTCTCATGTTTTTTACTGCTCTTCCACCTCCCAGAGCCGTGTGCTGCTCTTCTGGCTCTTACATCCATCCAACTTCCCCCTTTGCTCCCGGCAGTGTTGGGAGTAACAGATTACATGTACTGGAGTTATGTAATCAGAGTACAAATGATGAGTAACTGTATTCAGTTACAGTTACTGTTTCAGTGAGTGGTAATTGGATTACAGTTACTTTGTTGAAATAAATGGATTACACGGCGGTATTTTCCTGTTTTCACATTTTGGGCTGTATCCTTTTTTTTTTTTTTTTTTTTCTGTAATTCCACTCATTGCCAGACACTAAACCAGGCTTAAAACCAGGTCTAAAACCAGGTCTAAAACCAGGTTTAAAACCAGGTTTAAACCAGATTTAAACCAGGACTAAACCAAGACTCAATCCAGGTTTAAACTATGTCTCAAACAGGATTTAACAGGACTAAACCATAAACCGTGTGGACCGTGTCTCCTCATCTTCTATCAATAATATTTTTAATTTGATTCAGTAAAGTCTGGACTTTTTTAAATTTTCTTTTATCAGACAAAACTTCTGATGTTACGATGTCCGAGTCTTTGTTTCTCTACAGCAAATCAAGTAATCCAAAGTATTCAGATTACATTACTCACTTTAAGTAATTTAATGGATTCTGTTACAAACTACATTTTGGTGTGTGTAATCTGTAATCTGTAGGGGATTACATTTTTAAAGTAAACTTCCCAACACTGGCTCCTGGCAAACACCACAGATGCTCCACAACCTTTAAGTTTTACTGTTTCAGCTCTGTTTTATAGTAGAATTTACCTTTTAACGGCCCAAATGCAGATATTGGGCCTGTTCACACGAATAAACAAACAAACTGGCTTTTAGTGGGACCTGAATGAACAGTTTTTCCACAATAAACTAAAATGTGACTTTATGAAATCAGGCACAAGGTTAAGAAGTTCGTGGAATTACTCTCTATCAAATAATAAGTTCATTATTTGTGGATCTGCAGTTTGTTTGTTCTTTCAAAAACAGTAAATCTCCCATAAAGTTCAACTGAATCTGACGGTGTGCCTCAAGGATCCACCTTTGGACCATTAATGTTTTCTCTTTATACATTTATTTTCCCGTCAAGTTTCATTACGATTTGTTGCTGACAATAAATGTATAATGTGAAAGCATCCTCGGACTTTTCAACATGCTTTTTAGTTTTGATTTAAATGAACAGGCAATGAAATAAAAAATAAAAACCAAGAGGCAAGCTGCATGAGAGCCACATTTTTTTTATTTTTATTTTTTGGACACATATGGACGAGTCACTGGAAGCAGCAGATGCAGAGGAGCGGGCAGAGCATAGAGGCCGATATATCAAAAGCTCCAGTATTACAGGATTATTATAAGAAATCACAGTCACGACATGGGGCCACCTCCCTCCAGGGGGCGCTCACACTCGGGAAAGGCCGCAAATACCCGACGTTTTCTCCACGGACGTTCGGATCGTCTCACGTTTCCTCCAGGACGGCTCCTCTCGCGTTGTGCTGCTCGGATTTCAAGTATCAAAAGAAGTCGTCCTCTGACCTCGAACTCTTCAAAATAAAAGTGAAGTTTTAAATTCATGAGCGAAATCGACAAGAAATTATTCCCAAAAATGACGCCAGTGTTTTTTTGTAATTTGTGGGGTTTGTCGGTAAATGAGTGACTGCAATTGAGTTTTACACATTATCTATGGAACGTCATTTGTTTCATCAGGTTTTTTATTTTAAATGTGGTTGAATTTCTTACTTTGAATGTTTTAACTCTGAAAAAACATGTTTGAGAGCAAAAGCACAGAGCTCTTTTCTGTCCACAAATGCACAAAGCTTTTCCTTCTGCACGGTTTTCACAAACTAAATCGAATTTCTGTCCCAATGTCAGAAATCCAGCTTATGCCCAACTTTAAAATGTGACAACCCCAATCTCGGACTTCCCATCATCTTTGTTTTCCCAGTGGGACGTGTCTATTGTCAAAGTCGATCTTTTCAAGTCTTTTGAACCATATCACTTTTGTTTCTGGTTCTGATATTGTCATATTTTAGTTTTGGGATTCAGACATCGTATTTGTGTGGTTGTTGGATCCTAATAACGGACAAACGACTCGAGAAATGTGTTTGCGAACTTCATAAATGCAAAAGTGAATCAGATGTGTGTGACTCAAACCTCTGTTCAAACTGTTTCTCTTCCCAACAGAATTGAAAAATAGTGAAAGGTGAAGGTGATGGGCAGGATTGATCCACAGGAAGAACCAAAAAGGAAACATTTGTCTGACTAAGAAATCATCCTGAGTTTACAGAGAACATTTTGTCTGTGGAGCGACGACAAAACAAAATCCTGTTTGTTAATGTAGAGGAGCAGAAAACAAACAGACTGAGCTGCACTTTCTTGTTCTTGTGGTTTTACAGAAACATCACGTCTTGGTCTTTGCAGTGGAAGGTGTTTCTTGGTGAACAGTTGGAGACTTTCACTTTGGCGTTGACTTTTTAAATTCTTAACCGAGGTTGAGTGAGGGATCGGGGTTTTGTTTTGTTGTCGCTCCACAGACAAAATGTTCTCTGTAAACTCAGGATGATTTAGTCAGACAAATGTTTCCTTTTTGGTTCTTCCTGTGGATCAATCCTGCCCATCACCTTCACCTTTCACTATTTTTCAATTCCGTTGGGAAGAGAAACAGTTTGAACAGAGGTTTGAGTCACACACATCTGATTCACTTTTGCAGAGAACAAATTTCTCAAGTCGTTTTCCGCTGTTAGGATCCAACAACCACACAATTATACGATGTCCTGAATCCCAAAACTAAAATATGACAATATCAGAACCAGAAACAAAAGTGATGTGGTTCAAAAGACTTGAAAAGATCGACTGTGACAATAGACACGTCCCACTGGGAAAACAAACATGGAGGTTTGATGCTCACTTTTTCAGAGGATCCTTCTCAGTGTGAACTGCACAAAGACTGGAGTCTGATTCAACTTTCAATGATACTATTTGACTTAATTATTTTTGATGTTATTAAAGAAAAACAGATTTTTCAGATTCTGCAGACACTAAACTCCAGAGACTTGGTGGACCCAATAAACAACTAGAGAATTTCATGAAATTTCTCATTTAAGTTTAATTTTGCAAGTGTAAAAAATTTATACTAGGTACAGATTGATTTTCAAAATTTTTTCAAAAACTTGGACAAATGATTCACCCTAGTCGACATCATCGAGGAATAAATTAATTCAGCTTGAAAATCAGAATAAACCACCCACTTACGCCGGAATTATCATTTTCATTAGGGATTAAGTGTTTACATTACACAGTCTTTTTAAAGTGGAATTAATGTTTATCCAGAATTAAATTAATTTTCATTTGAAACTAAAGCTCTCATGTAAACGAGGCAAATCTTAAATGTTTTATTATTAAAAAGAAGATTTATCTGGATCTGAGACATTTTGAAAAGTTCATCATTTCACCATCGACTCGTGCAAATGACTCTTCAGAATCTACAAAAAAGACGTTCGTGTGACGTCGTTTTTGAAAACTGTGTCAGGCGTCTGCTCCATCAGACGTCACACTCTAGATCTGCCCTAAAAACGCTGCAGGTCACACTCCGGGTCCGGCTCAGGTCACAGCTTCAGTCCGGAGGGTCAGTGCAGCTTGAACCTTCACAATAATCTGCCCAAGAACACTCGAATACGGAAGCCCTGAGAGGCAAGAGAGAGAGAGAAAAAAAAAAAAAAAAAGAGGCAGGTCATTTGGGCTCTATTTTCTAAGTGTTTTTTTTTTTTTTCACCAACTCAAAAAAAATAAATAAATAAAAATTCTACAGCCCCCCCACCGTTGATGTGGCTGTCCAGTATATTCCTGTAAACACACAGGCCACATCAATGGTGGAAAAAAAAAACAAAAGAGAAAAAAAAAAATTTTAGACATTTTTTTTTGTGGAAAAAAATAAAATAAATAAAATTTAGAAAAAAAGAATAGGTAGAATTTTTTTTTTTTTTTTTTTTTGAGTTGCTGAAAAAACAAAACAAAAAAACACTTAGAAATTAGAGCCCAAATGACCTGCCTCTTTTTTTCTCTCTCTTGCCTCTCAGGGCTTCCGTACTCGAAACTTATATAAGGTCAAATTTCTTACATTTCTTCCATGTAGGTGCCATAAAGTCATGGACAATTCGCTTTAGATCATGAAAAAGTTTAGAAATGTTGTCAGTAAAAACGAGAACCTTGAAATATGGAACTCTAAATTTCCCCCCAAAAAAAGCTCCAAATTTCTTTCTACAGCTGCTGGGCCACATCTTTATCGAGCCCGTGTTGACCTAGATTATTATTTGTTATTCGATCGTCCGTTTTACCTAAAGACTGTGTCCTGTCCTTGCGGGGGACAGATGTGGACAGATGTTGTGTCCATCACAGTGATCAGCAGCTGCACAGAGGATTTAGTTAAGTCTATGTGGTCTATAAAAAGCCCCGTGCTAATGTGTCAGGGCACAGTGTCACTGTCATATGTTACGGCATTATCAGCACGCAAAGTCCCGACGTCCACAGAAGAACTCTCTGCACAAGCTTCAGAACAGGAATAAAATCAAAACAAAACAGTAGAACGAAGTATGTGGAGTGTTCTCGCTCTTTTTCACTGACAAAACTTCTAAACTTTTCCACGACTTTAGTCCAGGAGCCTCAAACTCATTTTGTTCCGGGGGTCGTGTCCAACCGACTTTGATCCTAAAGTGTCCGGATCAGAAAACTCATGTCATATAAACCCCAGAAATAACAATAAGTTCAAATATTTGTGCAGAGAAATGCACGGCCCGGGGGCTGGATCCGGCCCTCCAACACCTTTAATCTGGCCCTCGGCTGATTTTCTACTAAAATATTTTACGAATGACACACGGATTTGTTTTTTCATTTTTCCATTTTGTGTTTAAATGAAAAATGGGAAAAAAATGGATAACGGACTGAACCAGGACTAAACCAGGACTAAACAGGTCTCAGTCCCCGTCTCAGTCCCGGTCTCAGTCTCAGTCCCGGTCTCAAACCCCATCTCAATCCCGGTCTCAGTGCCGGTCTCAGTGTTGGTCTCAGTGCCGGTCTCAGTCTCAGTCCCGGTCTCAGTCCCCGTCTCAGTCCTGGTCTCAGTCCCCGTCTCAGTCCTGGTCTCAGTCCCCGTCTCAGTCCTGGTCTCAGTCCCCGTCTCAGTTCTGGTTTGGTCTCAGTCCTGGTCTCATTTCTGGTCTCAGTCGCCGTCTCGGTCCCAGTCTCAATCCCAGTCTCAGTCCTGGTCTCAGTTTCGGTCTCAATTCCAGTCTTAGTTCTGGTGTCAGTCCCGGTCTTAGTTCTGGTCTGGTCCTGGTCTGGTCTCAGTCCTGGTCCTGTTATTTTATTATTATTATTATTATGTTATTTTTTTTTATAGTTTTAGTCGTCAGGACAGATCCAACCTCATTAAATTTGACGTAGTTTGAATGGTTCCAGTGCACGAGGTCTTTCACTTTCTGCATTTGTGGAACAGAAAACTGCATAAATACAAAGGCATTTAAAGACACGTCGCACATTATGATCAAAATAAAACGTTTTACAATAAATACAGAAGCAATTCACAATCGGCAAACGTCTCATTTCACATGGTAAAGGCATCGGTTTATAGGTCGATAATAACGATATAATAACAACTGGCTTAAAAAACGTCAGGTTGTTGGTGTAAATTGAAATAAATAGGTTTTTGTGAAGTATTTTCGGTCGGGTTTGGGTTTGGGAGACGTCTTTGGCATCTTTCGTGCGTTGGGGTTTTTCGGAGTCACGGTGCAGAGATAAAACGGTGATTGTCGTCTGCTGCGGGTGAGACATGCAAAATAATCCACGTGTCGTTCGTTTATTCGTTTTTCAAAATAAAACCAGGAATAAAAAAGCGAAAAAAAAATACAATTTTCTTCATTATTTGTCTCCAAAACCAAAATGAAAACAGAAAAACAGGTAATGATTCGTTTTTTCAGTTTTTGATTTTGTGTTTAAATGAAAAATGGAAAAAACGGATAACGGACTAAACCAGGACTAAACCAGGACTAAACCAGGACTGAACCAGGACTAAACCAGGACTAAACCAGGACTAAACAGGACTAAACCAGGACTAAACCAGGACTGAACCAGGACTAAACCAGGACTAAACCAGGACTGAACCAGGACTGAACCAGGACTAAACCAGGACTAAACCAGGACTAAACCAGGACTAAACCAGGACTGAACCAGGACTAAAACAGGACTAAAACAGGACTAACCAGGACTAAACCAGGACTAAACCAGGACTAAACCAGGACTAAACCAGGACTAAACCAGGACTAAACCAGGACTGAACCAGGACTAACCAGGACTAAAAACAGGACTAAAACAAGACTAAATCGAGACTAAACCGTTTTCAGTCCTGGTCCTGGTCCCGGTCTCAGTCCTTGTCGTTTTCCTGGTCTCAGTCTTGGTCTCAGTCCTGGTCCTGCTCCCAGTTTCAATCCTGGTCTCAGTTCTGGTCTGATCCCAGTCTCAGTCCCAGTCCTAGTCCCGGTATAAAGTCCTGGTCTCAGTCCCAGTCTGGTCCCGGACCTGGTTTAGTCCTGGTTCAGTCCTAATTTAGACCTGGTTTAGTCCTGGTTCAGTCCTGGTTCAGTCCTGGTTCAGTCCTGGTTTAGTCCTGGTTCAGTCCTGGTTTAGTCCTGGTTCAGTCCTGGTTCAGACCTGGTTTAGTCCTGGTTTAGTCCTGGTTTAGTCCTGGTTCAGACCTGGTTTAGTCCTGGTTCAGACCTGGTTTAGTCCTGGTTTAGTCCTGGTTCGGACCTGGTTCAGACCTGGTTTAGTCCTGGTTCAGTCCGTCATCCGTTTTTTCCATTTTTCAATTTAAACACAAAATTAAAAACTGAAAAAAAAAAAAAAAATCATTATCTGTTTCTGTTTTTTCATTTTGGTTTTGGAGACAAATAATTTAAAAAATCGTTGTTTTTTCATTTTCTTATTTTTGGTTTTATTTTGAAAAACGAAAATAAACAAACGACACTTGGAAACATATTTCAAACGTTTGGTCACATTCTGGGTTCGTCGACACAGATTAACACGTTTAAGAAATTTATCTGTTTGCAATTTCATGATTTAAACTCTGAATACAGAAAATAAAAATGAATATTGTGATGGCACGATGAAGTAAAAGCACCTCATATTCACAGTGCGAGGAATAGAACCCACAACTTTCTCTGTGAACCCACGGCGTTCAGCTCCAGTCAAATGAAGCTCATCGAGGCTGGAGATTACAGGGGAGAATTTAGAGCCGAGTTTACGACAATGAGAATTATAAATATTTACGTCTATTTCATGTTTGTTAGAATTTGGTGCGAGATCTTTAGTAAAAATGTAATAAAAGTTTGAATTTAGCCCCAATATCCTCCAAGAAACGCCTCTTCTTCAAGTAAATGTGCGTAATCACTGTGTCGTTCGTTCATTTGTTTTTTAAAATAAAACCAAAAATAAAAAATGAAAAAAAAAAATTCTTCATTATGTTTCCAAAACCAAAATGAAAAAAAAAACAAAAAAAACCAAACAGATAACGATTCGTTTTTTCAGTTTTTGATGGAAAAAAAATGGATAACAGACTGAACCAGGACTGAACCAGGACTAAACCAGGACTAAACCAGGACTAAACCAGGACTAAACTGGTCTCACTCCTGGTCTCAATCCCCGTCTCAGTCCCGGTCTTAGTCCCGGTCTTAGTTCTGGTCTTAGTTCTGGTCTGGTCCCGGTCTCGGTCCCGGTCTCGGTCTCTGTCTCTATCTCGGTTTCGGTCCCCGTCTGACTCCCGGTCTCAGTCCTGGTCTTAGTTCTGGTCTGGTCCCAGTGTGGTCCCCGTCTCAGTCCCGGTCTTAGTTCCGGTCTTAGTTCCGGTCTTAGTTCCGGTCTTAGTTCCGGTCTTAGTTCCGGTCTTAGTTCCGGTCTTAGTTCCGGTCTTAGTTCTGGTCTGGTCCCAGTGTGATCCCGGTCTCGGTCCCGGTCTCGGTCCCCGTCTCTATCTCGGTTTCGGTCCCCGTCTGAGTCCCGGTCTCAGTCCTGGTCTTAGTTCTGGTCTGGTCCCAGTGTGGTCCCAGTCTCAGTCTCGGTCTCAATCCCTGTCTCAATCCCCGTCTTAGTCCCGGTCTTAGTTCTGGTCTGGTCCCAGTGTGGTCCCGGTCTCAGTCTCGGTCTCAATCCCCATCTCAGTCCCGGTTTTAATTCTGGTCTTAGTTCTGCTCTGGTCCCAGTCTGGTTCCAGTCTCAGTCCTGGTTTAGACATGTTTTAGTCCTGGCTCAGTCCTGGTTCAGTCCTGGTTTAGTCCTGGTTCAGTCCTGGTTTAGTCCTGGTTCAGTCCTGGTTCAGTCCTGGTTCAGTCCTGGTTTAGTCTGGTTCAGTCCTGGTTCAGTCTGGTTCAGTCCTGGTTCAGTCCTGGTTTAGTCCTGGTTTAGTCCTGGTTCAGTCCTGGTTCAGTCTGGTTTAGTCCTGGTTCAGTCCTGGTTCAGTCCTGGTTCAGTCCTGGTTTAGTCCTGGTTCAGTCCTGGTTCAGTCTGGTTTAGTCCTGGTTCAGTCCTGGTTCAGTCCTGGTTCAGTCCTGGTCCTGGTTCAGTCCTGGTTCAGTCCGGCATCACAGTTTAAGTCACGTGAACAGGAATCGTTATCCGTTTTTTCCATTTTTCATTTAAACACAAAATCAAAAACTGAAAAAAATTGAATCATTATCTGTTTTTTTTTTTCATTTTTCTTTTGGAGACAAATAATGAAGAAAATATTTGTTTTTTCATTTTCTTATTTTTGGTTTTATTTTGAAAACCAAATGAACGCTCGACACACAGATCGTGCGTCGGACTGTAATACTTTTAGATACTGAATTTTCATTTGACACTTTCTCTTAAGAACCTTTTTTGTAACTGTATCTCATTACTGTACTTATACTCGAGTAAAAGTATGGAGTACTTTCACCACGGCGGCAGAGAAGGTGCAGCAAGTCAAACACTGAAAGCAACTGAAACGAAACAGAAACCAGAAAATAAATGGACCCATCGATTTCAACTTTCAACGAATCTGTGTGTCGTTTGTTCAGTCGATTTCAAAATAAAACCAAAAATAAGAAAACGAAACAACAATTTTCTTCATTATTTGTCTCCAAAACCAAAATGAAAAAACTGATAATGATTTGATTTTTCAGTTTCTGATTTTGTGTTTAAATGAAAAATGGAAAAAAAAAACGGATAACGGACTGAACCAGGACTAAACCAGGACTAAACATTTTCAGTCATGGTCTGGTCCCGGCCTCAATCGCGGTCTCAGTTCTGGTCCTGGTCCCAGTCTCAGTTCCGGTCTGGTCCTGGTCTCAGTCCTGGTCTCAGTCGCGGTCTGGTCCCGGACTCAGCTTTGGTCTGGTCCTGGTCTCAGTCTCGGCCTCAGTCCCGGTCTCTCAGTTGTCTCAGCTCTGGTCTGGTCCTGGTCTCAGTCTCGGCTTCAGTCTCGGCTTCAGTCCCGGTCCTGGTGTCGGTCTGGTCCCGGACTCAATTCTGGTCCCGATCTCAGTCCCTGTCTCAATCACGGTCTGTCCTGGTCTGGTCCCAGTCTCAGTCCCAGTCTCAGTCCTGGTCCTATTCCTGGTCTCAGTCCTGGTCTCAGTCCCAGTCTGGTTCCAGTCTGTTCCTGGTCTCAGTTCTGGTCTGGTCCTGGTCCCAGTCTAAGTCTTCGTCTCAGTCCTGGTCTGGTTCCAGTCTGGTTCTGGGCTGTTTCCGGTCTCAGTTCTGGTTTGGTCCCAGTCTATGTCCTGATCTCAGTCCCGGTCTGGTTCTAGTCTGGATCTGGTCTGGTCCCGGACCCGTTTTAGTCCTGGTTTAGTCCTGGTTCAGTCCGTTATCCGTTTTTTCCATTTTTCATTTAAACACAAAATCAAAAACTGAAAAAAATGAATCATTTGTTTTTTCATTTTGGTTTTGGAGAAAAATAATGAAGAAAATCGTTGTTTTTTTCCATTTTCTTCTTTTTGGTTTGATTTTGAAAAACAAATAAACAAACGACACACAGATTAACAGATTAACCTTCACTAATCAAACCGTAAACGTTCTGTCGCTCAAATCTCCCGAACCAATCAGATCTTGTGCATCGGCGTAGCGTCCCGCCCCCGACCGCCCGCCCGGCCAATCACGGCGCGGCGGTCCCGGGGTCACTTGGCGGTTTCCGGGCAGCGTTCGGCGGTGATCTGGTACAGACGTCCCACTCGCTCCAGCCACTCGCGCAGGGCCTGGCGGACGCGCGGGTCGCTCACGTGACACGTCAGCTGACTCAGGCACGGGTAGAGGACGGGCTGCAGGGACAGGAAGGACGCCGTGGACAGCAGCAGGATGTGGTCCAGCAGCGTCAGAACCATGTTGGTCCAGGCCTGGAAAATAAATAAAAAAATAAAATATTTGTTGTTGTCGTTTTGAGTTTTCTGTTCAGTTTAGTCAGAACATTTTAGTTTGAGACTTTAGTGTTTTTATGACAGAAAATCATCAGCGGAAGAGATCGACTCGACGACTCTGCTCCTGGTTTAGTCCTGGTTTAGACCAGGTTTAGTCCTGGTTTAGTCCTGGTTTAGACCAGGTTTAGACCTGGTTTAGTCCGGGTTTAGACCAGGTTTAGACCTGGTTTAGTCCGGGTTCAGTCCTGGTTTAGACCTGGTTAAGTCTTAGTTTAGACCTGCTTTAGTCCTGGTGTAGTCCTGGTTTAGACCAGGTTTAGATCAGGTTTAGACCAGGTTTAGACCTGGTTCAGTCCTGGTTTAGACCTGGTTTAGACCTTGGTTCAGTCCTGGTTCAGTCTTGGTTTAGTTCTGGTTTAGTCTTGGTTCAGTCCTGGTTCAGTCCTGGACTATTGGGTTGACCTTGATTTATCACGGGGAGTGTTAAAGGTTCTGGGTCTGTGCAGGTTTAACTTTGATATAATCGTGTGTGAACAGGTGAGTGTGACTCTGGACTGTGCAGGACTTGGTCAGGACTTGGTCAGGACTTGGTCAGGACTTGGTCATGTTGGAACCTCACACACATCTGTTGTATAAACAGTATTTGTTTCAGAGTTGAACCTTCAGAGTCGTCAAGGTTTTTCTGAAGGCTCAAGAAAAAATACTGAATGAATTTTTGTACTGTTAATATTTTTTTTCAACATTTTTTATTCAGTGAGTAATAAACACAACACTAGTAATAATTTCTAGATCATTGTTTAAAGTTGAACTGATATTTGTTGGGAAACAAAGGTTATTTATAAACTTTTATAACTTAATTCAATGGAATGGAAATGGACCAATCACAGTTTATCTTCCAGTTGTATCCGGGTAAATCAGTGACTCCCCCTGCAGCGCTGAACTAAACAAACACCTGCAGGACCTTCAGCGGCTGGAATGAAGTTTGAGATTGACAGTTGTCTGAACCAATCAGATTTCATTGAGTTATGGGCGGGATCATGTCACCATATCTTCCGAGTCTTCACAAATACCCTGTAATAGAATTAGACCACAGCGACGAAAACCACACCGGACACCTCTGTTTGGACGCCTCAGGGGCGTCTGGAAGAAGGAGAAGACAAAGACCCGTGACCTGGAGCGAACGGCTCCGTCAGAGCCAGGAGCCCACGGAAGCTCAGAACCCACCCGCGGCTGGTCCGGCCCGGCTGAGCCCGCGGACACGTTGCATCTCACATGGTCAGAAAAAAGTGAAAAAAGTGTAAAGAAAAGGCGTCAAACTTAAAGAAACGCTCGCGGTGGATTTAAAAAAAATAAAAGCCTGTAAGAAACAGACGTTTACAATAAATAAATAAATAAATAATAAAAATTGTGTTAACGGCGTTAAAATAATTGTCAGCGTTAATGAATTAATTAGTTAACGCAAAACTAACGCGTTCACGTGTCCGGCCCAAGTTTATTTAATTTATGAGACAAGGACAGTGCACAATAAACATGAATTACCCTGCACTGTACCAGGCTGTAACACTAGATCAGGGGATTGAACCCTGAACCTTCTTGCTGTGAGGCACAAGTGCTAATCACTCGGCTCCACACTGGTCCGTCCACAGCGTCAGAGCTCGTACCTGGATCTGCGCCTCGGCGTCTCTCAGGGAGATGGTGTGAGAGCTCACGGTGGAGCCGGAGCGGGGCCTCTTGTCCTGACGCAGAACCTCGGGCCCCGCGCTCACAGAGTGCTTCAGGGTGGGCCCCTGCTGGTCCAGGAGGTTCTGCGGTCTCTGCAGGGGCCTCTGGGGCTCGGCGGGGCCCCTCTTCTCCGTGCCGCGGCCCTGCTCCTTCATGAAGAGGTTGAGGTGGCTCTGCTGCGGCGTCTGCTGCTGCTGCTTCCTCCTCTTGTACTCCAGCATCAGTTTGCTCAGCGTCCGGTCCGTCGCCATCGAGTAAAGTTTGTTTCCCGCGCTCTCCCACCACTCCTTCCTCCGACCGGGCCCCGAGCTCAGACCGGGCCCCGAGCTCAGACCGGGCCCCGAGCTCAGACCGGGCCCCGAGGACAGACCGGGTTCACGGCTGTCACTGCCTGTGCGGAAGTGGTGGGGCAAACTGCCACTGCTGCACACACACACACACACACACACACACACACACACACACACACACAGAAACACACACACACAGACACAGATATTAAGTCGTCACATCTTAAGGTTAAAACCTACCAGTGACTGACAGGGGCCAAACTCACTGCATCAGCCCAATGAACAAACGGTGCAAATTCACAAATTTAAACACAAGTTTAAACGAGGCACAAACACGACATTCTTTGTTTGCGCCTCATTTAAATTTGTTTTTGAGTTTGTGAATTTGCATCGCTTCTGTACTTGACGTTGTTTTCTCTGACTGAGACACATTTGGTCGTTGCATCGTCCCTGTCGGCCACCGTACCACTTAGTTCCAAACATAACTATAGTTCTATGAATCATGAGCAGACCTGAACCCGGGGCTGGGCGTGGGCGTGTCTCCGGGCGAGGCGGTGCTGGTGTCTGTCGTGTGCCCTCTGTACCCGTAGTCCTCAGACGGGGTACCGCGGGCAGAGTACCCGCCGACAGAGGTGGGCGTGGACGTCTCCGAGTGGCACATGGGCAGGAGGAGGAGGTGCTCCACCCCGAGGCCGGCGCGCTCCTCCAGGGCCGAGTCCAGGTCCCGGTGCATCTGGATGTAGCTGCTGCACAGGTCCATGCACAGTTTGTACAGACGCTTCACCAGCCACGCCCAGTCTGCCCCGCCCACCGGCTGCACGCTCAGGGAGGGCACCGGGGCACGCCACGGGGCACGCTTGTCCCGCCCACGAGGAGGACTCACCTGGACAGGACACAGGATCAAACGTGGAGTCTGAGCTGTTTAGAAGCACTGTTGCGCTGTCTGTGAGTCTGTCCCAGGGCAGATGTGGCTACAGAAGGATCTTAACACCATGAGTACGACGAGTGATTGATTGATTGATTAATAGCATTTATATAGCGCCTTTCAAGATCCCCAAAGCACTTTACAGTTCATTATTCAGTCACTCCACACTCAGTGGTGTAAACTTCTACTGTAGCCACAGCTGCCCTGGGGCAGACTGACAGAAGCGAGGCTGCCAATCTGCGCCATCAGCACCTCCCACCACCACCATCACTCACGCTCACACCACTTTCATACTAGGCAATGTGGGTGAAGTGTCTTGCCTAAGGACACAACGACCATCTCCATCCAAGTCCTACCCAGGCCCAACCTGCTGAGCTTCTGAGATCTGACGGGATCAGGCTTTTACAAGCCTAATGGCCACACAGTGGCATAGAGTGAACGAGTCAAGCAACAGAAACAATCTCTGGTCCTAGTTTAGAGTTATGATGTTGTATCAGTGAAGATTAATAAGTTTGGAATGTAAAAACTCACTGTGATAAAGTAAAAGCCGTCAAAAAAGTCTGAGGCGCTCTGTTGGAAAACAAGCATCATGACATTTGGACTTCCGGTCCCCCTCACTAATGCTCATTTAACATCAGAACTTATTTTATCACACGGAGATAAACTGAGCGCACTGACAATATCGTGAGCTCGTGTAGAAACTTCATATAAACTCTGGATCCATGTGTAACCGCACGGACAGCGACGTTTTCTGCACTCAGGCTGCGCGTGTCCACTGTGTTACCAAACCACAGACTCTATTTATGAACGGACAAAGTGCCAAACAAAGAATCCGTCCATATATTCGCCGCATCATTTTATTAATCGCAAGGTTCAAAGTGTGAGAAAAAATAGTAGCGGCTTATAGTCCAGAAGTTACGGTAAGTTATCTTTTGAGCCTCGTCCTTGAAGAGCACCTGACTTCTACTAAGATACTCCCCTGAAGCTCTGACTTCCTCCGCGTTTGTTTTTAATGTTCACCTGAGCCGTCTCCTCAAAGATGTCCTCGTCCTCAGAGGAGGCGGAGTTCGGGTGGGAGGAGTCAGAGCTGCCCTCCTCTTCCTCATACAGGATCTTCTTCACCTGGAAACCAAAGTGTAATTTGATACAGAACATCATGTCATCAATAGTCAGTTAGAGCTTTACTGAGTCTTTTTTTTGTCATTTTTTCATATTCACACATTAACAGGTTTACTGAAGTTAATATTCTTACAGCGGTGGATTCCCCGCTCGTTGGCGTTACCTGTTGGGCGCTGATGCAGTCGGCCTGGCTCAGGATGGCCCCCAGCAGAGCCTGCAGGTACAGGTTGAAGCTCATGGCAGACTGGCGGTACAGGTTGGCGGCTCCACACACTCCAGACACCTTCATCAGGAGGTACTTGAGCCCCGGGCGCGTGTCGAAGTCCCGGGCGGTTCTGACAGAAGCACACGCAAGACATCCTCATCCACAGTTATAAAATACACTGAACTGAAATGGAGCCCAGGACTAGACTAAAGACTAGGGACTGATGCCGAGCCAGGAAGTTTTAGCTGGATCGGACATCGGCTCCATGTCCCAGTTGGGCTGTTTATTGGATGTATGACTATTTAAAGCACAGGTGTCAAACATACGGCCCGGGGGCCAGATCCGGCCCTCCAAGACCTTTAATCTGGCCCTCGGCTGATTTTCTACTCAAATATTTGAATGATATTTTCTATTAAAATCTTGTTAATTTTCTGTGGTGTTTATCACAGCAGCGTCTCCAGCGTCTCTGTACGTGGCCCCTCCCACCAGAGCAGCACAAATGAAGACTTGTCTCTTTCCAAACGCTCTTAAAGGACGATCGTTTTGACTGTTGACCGTGACACCCTCATCAGAAAAATGTCCAACATGAGAAAAGTGGAGCCGAGTGCAGGATTTTACAACAAAAATGGACTTATTCCTGTTTACAGACAAGTTCATGTTAAAACATTGTGTTGAAATTGTATTTTTCTTAAAGTTTCAGGTTGTTCATAATTTAATATTTTGTAAAAGAAAGAGTTCATCAATTAAAAAAGATTTCTGTAATAGATTTGCGTTTCTCTGCACAAATATTTGAACTTATTGCTATTTTTGGGTTTATATGACATGAGTTTTCTGATCCGGACACTTTGGATCAAAGTAGATTGGATACGGCCCCAAGACCAAAATGAGTTTGACACTCCTGGTTTAAAGGCTGATAGAGGCCTAGAATGTCTCAGAACTTTTGAACTCGAAGTTGTTCAGAAGTTACTTGCAGGATAAATAACAGCTACATAACACATTTTGATCAAATGTGTAAAAAGTTAACTGTGTTTTTTTGGGTCTGTGTCATTCCTCAGTCATCCAGGTCAGATCCACACCAAAGAAAAAGGCAAGTGTCACTAGATAAAAGTTTTAGAGTTTCATCGCAAGGAGAAAATTCAGTTTGTCAAACTGGACAAAAGTTAGTTTGGTTGAAGACATTTCTCAGCTCATCCAAGCTGCTTCTTCAGTTCTGGTCAGACGCTGGTGACACTTCCTTATATCTGTCTGCAGGGAGGAGCTAACTACACTGAAACTACTCTGAAACTAACACACACTTGTTTACAGTTTGTGTTTGTTAGTTCGGCCTGTTGACCTGTACAGGGTGTGGGTCTAATTAACAGAACAGTTCATGTCCATAATGGAGCTTCCACACCTCTGGTCCTGACCTGGATACACCTGTTGTTCTTGTTTGTTTTGATTTAGGTTTGAGGATGGACGTGTAAATAGGAGATAGATGGAGTCTGAGTCCATGTCTGTTTAGATAAGGATTCTCTTTCTTAACAAAAATGTCTTCTTTCACTCTCCTCTCAAACCAATTCTTTTCTCGGGATAAAATCTGTACCTCGCTGTCCTCAAACGAGTGACCGTGGATTTTAAGTGGAGATGTACAGCAGACTGAGGTCCTGTGTTGTTCTCTCGTCTGTGTTGGTTCTTGTGAAGTGTCTGTTTAGTTTCTCCAGTGTCGTGTTCACTTCAGTCTTCACTGCACTGACTGGAGTAGACACATTGATTTGTTTGTGTCTCGGTGTTTTGTCCTTTGGGTTGGACCAGTTTCTGTCTTAAACTGTTCGCAGGTTTGAGATAAACCGGGATCTCATGTTGTCTGAAAATCCTCTGTAGTTTTTCAGAAACTAGAGTTTCATTATTATTTCATCGCTCATCCAATGTCAGCTCAGTGCCCGCGCTGCCTTTCAGTATTCATTTCA
>NW_026571404.1:2273760-2296260 GCF_026225935.1 Boleophthalmus pectinirostris | reverse complement strand
GTGATGTCATGGTGTAATACATGAATAAATACTGCACACATATTTTGGTTGAATTCAGTTTAAAATGTAAATAAAGTTAACAAAAACAGAAGCAGAAGTTGAAATGCACTGTAGCCATGCACCATGCAGCTCAGCTGGGAAACAAACAAACAAGATTCTGCTGTAAAAATGTTTTCCACAACAAAGATCCCAGGAAACAGACAAAAAATATTCTAAAAGCAGCTGTTTGAATGATCTCCTTTACATCTACAGAGAACAGACACACAGAATCAAAAAGCCGCTTGCATTTGTTTCTCAAAACGTTTTCTGGAAATGCATTTTATGTTCTAAATTGTGTCCAGGTCAAATCCCACTGGTTTTATGTTGACGTAAAAATACTATTTCTGAAGATTTAGTGTAATCTGTAATCTCACAAATCCTTCAGGAGTTTATGAAGGATTGTACAGTGAAAAGGGAAAGTTCACGTCAGGACTCAAAAACATGCAAGAGACTGGAATAAACTAAATAAAGATAAGATAATATTCAGCGTAATCACTTGGTCTTTATAAAGGTCGTACTTTAATCTAAAGTTCAGACCGCGGCGTCATAACTGAGCAAAGTTTGAGGTCAGATATTTGAAACTCACTGACACGTAATACATTTCGGTAAAAGTTTAAATTTTTCAGCTCTGAAACTTGAAGCGTTGGACCAGATCAGACCCGTGTCCTCTAAGGTGCATCGTTTGCCCCAATGTCAGAAATTCAACTTGTGCCCAATTTTAAAATGTGAAACCAAATAAAAGAAAATCTGTGGAATATTTGCTCAACTGAATAAAATCTACTGGGTCCATCGTGTCTCTTATTTTTTTTATAAATATAATATTTTTAATTTATTATTATATTTGAAATTTATTTTCAAATAAATACTCGCCTGGCGAGAAAAATTTTTTTTGGGTCTGATCGACCTGCCCCAAGAGAGCGGTAAGAAATAAAAAATGTTCTTCGGGTCATGTGACCCCGAGGAGAGCGTGAGGGGTAAGTCTTCTGCAGGGACTAAACTCCAGAGTCTTGATGGACCCAGTAACATCAAGAGAATTTCATCAAATTTCTCATGGAACTTTACTTTGGCAAGAGTAAAAAAAACTGATATTAGGTACAGATTGATTTTCAAAAATGTTTCATAAAGTTGAGCAAATGCCGCTCCCTCATGTCTCCGTAGACTCTGACCCCTGACGCTGCGATCTGAACAACTTTACACATGAACACGAAACAATGAGGAAGAAATAAATAAAAATCAATCAATCAGATGAGGAAGGTTTTTGTCGATGTTCTTACCCTATCTTCCTGTTAGAGCAGCAGGACACAAACACACGTCACAGTTACATTTAGTCTGTGTTTAGATTTAATGAACATTTATAACTCTGTCATTTTTACTCTGTGTTTTGTATTTATGAAAGGACAGAACATGTGGCCCATACATTTATAGAGGTGAGGAATCTTCTCACATACTCTGCTGTTTATTGTTACTGTTCCATGCAAAACAAATACTGGATTTATTATCTGACGATAAAGTTACAAGTGTTAAAATGGACTCTCAGAATCAGTTCTAACATTTTCTCCGGGTTTATCTGAGTCCAATCTGTTCTAGAGTTAATTTAAAACTTTTGGAAATGTTAATGAAGTAACACTGGACCAAAGTTCCTGTTTAACCCGAAATCCAGAGTTATATTAATGTTTTGAGAGGAAACAGATAACACTCTGTAGAGTTATCCTGATTTACCTAAACAACACACAGAGGTGTTTTATTTTTACACTTTATTTGAGTTAATTTAAGATATGAACAAAACTGGTTCAAACTGGTTCAAACTGGTTCTACTCTCACAGGAGTTTGAAGTGGTGGGAGGAGCCAAATTAACACTAAGGGAAGTTGAATTAACTTCAACCATATCAACTCTGGCAAATAACCCCAACGTAATTTAACTTTGAAATAGTTAAAATAACACTTTTTGTTTAAAAAACAACTCTGAAATATTTCACTCTGAAATTTTAACCCTCCAGTTTTTGTTGTGTAGAATCAAATCTGAGGGTTGAGATATTTTTATATGTATTTATTCATTTATTTTATTCAATTATTTATTTAACCAAAGTGAAGTAGTCACTGTAGTGAAGGGAGTACACGCAGTACACGCAGTACACGCAGTACACGCAGTACACGCAGTACACACACATGCAGTATTCTCCTCCAGGACATTAGTCCCACTCTGGACCTGTTCGTGTCAGATCTTTCAGTTTCCTTCACACAGTTGAGCTCCTGTAGTTTGCAGTAGTGTGTTCAGTACCTCTTGTGCGTGTGCCCGTTCGCCTGCTGGTCCCCGGGAACCTCGATGATCAGGACGCAGGACTGCGCGTGCTCGAAACCCTCTTTGTTACTGGGCGTCTTTGGGGAGCACTGAGTGTCCAACATGAAAACCTGAGATACAAGAAAGACAAGAAAGACCAGAGGATCAGACGAGAGACCATCAAAAACGTGGATTTGGTATTTACACATTCTTGTAAACTCGGGTTAGGGACACAAAAGAACATTGTGACATTTCCTTTCCAAATAAAACTCATGGCTTTGTGCCAGGAGTAACTTTTCTGTCATTTTTTTCTCTTAGACTTAAAAAAAAAATAATAATAATAATAATAAAATAAAAATAAAATAACATAAAAATAAATAAATAAATAAAATAAATAAATAAATAATACAAAATAAATAAATAAATAAAGCAAGCTTTTTCGAGGCTAACTGACCACAAGAACTGTTACTGTGTTTAGAATCTGGTTCTGAAACATGAATTAACATGATGGACATTAGTTATGACAGAGCTGGTTATCAGGGCACCAGGGGCCAGCGCCAGGGGCCAGCGCCAGGGGCCAGCGCCAGGGGCCAGCGCCAGGGGGCCCCTTACAATGTCTTCTAACAAACAGAGGCTCCTGTGGTTGTTATTGTGGCCAGTTATTATTCTGAGCTTTTGTTTTATTAAAAATATGTCTTTATATAACACAGGAGTTCAGTGTAGTAAATTTCTCTCTAATTTATTGTCTCTCTCTTTTTAATGTTATGATGATTATTTCTGTTTTGATTTGTTTGTGTTGTGATTTTGATGTGTTTCTTGTTCTGTGAAGCACTTTGAAATACTTTGTGTACGAATTGTGCTGTACTTGTACTAACCCAAACCAGCCTCAGGGGACTGTGCTGTGAACAGAAAAAAGTTATTTAAAATCATCTTTAAATGTGACAAAACAGTGAAGTGGGAACATGGAGCCGTACGGACATGAGCCACACTCCCACAGTCGTTTTTAGTTGTTGTGAGCCGAGGTGTGATGCCCAGTGTCTGACTCTGCCTCCTGAGAGTGACTCAAATAAATAAATAAAACTGAAAATTCTGATGTGGACACAGTTTTGTGGATGTTTTGTGTTTTTGTAGATGTTTTGTGTGTTTTGTAGATGTTTTGTGTGTTTTGTGGATGTTTTGTGGATGTTTTGTAGATATTTTGTGGATGTTTTGTGTGTTTTGTAGATGTTTTTGTGTGTTTTGTGGATGTTTTGTGTGTTTTGTAGATGTTTTGTGTGTTTTGTGGATGTTTTGTGTGTTTTGTGTGTTTTGTGTGTTTTGTGGATGTTTTGTGGATGTTTTGTAGATGTTTTGTGGATGTTTTGTGTGTTTTGTAGATGTTTTGTGTGTTTTGTGGATGTTTTGTGTGTTTTGTGGATGTTTTGTAGATGTTTTGTGTGTTTTGTGGATGTTTTGTGGATGTTTTGTGTGTTTTGTAGATGTTTTGTGTGTTTTGTGGATGTTTTGTGTGTTTTGTGGATGTTTTGTAGATGTTTTGTGTGTTTTGTAGATGTTTTGTGGATGTTTTGTGTGTTTTGTGATGTTTTGTAGATGTTTTGTGTGTTTTGTGGTATGTTTGTAGATGTTTTGTGTGTTTTGTAGATGTTTTGTGTGTTTTGTGGATATTTTGTAGTGTTTTGTGTGTTTTGTGGATGTTTTGTGTGTTTTGTGTGTTTTGTAGATGTTTTGTTGTTTTGGATGTTTTGTGTGTTTTGTGGATGTTTTGTGTGTTTTGTGGATGTTTTGTGTGTTTTGTGGATGTTTTGTGTGTGTTTTGTGTGTTTTTGTGGATATTTTTGTAGATGTTTTGTGTGTTTTTGTGGATGTTTTGTGTATGTTTTGTGTGTTTTGTAGATGTTTTGTGGATGTTTTGTGTGTGTTTTGTGTATGTTTTGTGTGTTTTGTGGATGTTTTGTGTGTTTTGTAGATGTTTTGTGTGTTTTGTGTGTTTTGTGTGTGTTTGTAGATGTTTTGTGTGTTTTGTAGATGTTTTGTGTGTTTTGTAGATGTGTTTTGTGGATGTTTTGTGTGTTTTGTGGATGTTTTGTGTGTGTTTTTGTGGATGTTTTGTGTGTTTTGTGTGATGTTTTGTGTGTTTTGTGGATGTTTTGTGTGTTTTGTGATGTTTTGTGTGTTTTGTAGATGTTTTGTGTGTTTTGTGGATGTTTTGTGTGTTTGTGTGTTTTTGTAGATGTTTTGTGGTGTGTTTTGTGGATGTTTTGTGTGTTTTGTGGATGTTTTGTGTGTTTTGTAGATGTTTTGTGTGTTTTGTGTGTGTTTTGTAGATGTTTTGTGTGTTGTTTTGTGTGTTTTGTGATGTTTTGTGGATGTTTTGTGTGTTTTGTGGATGTTTTGTGTGTTTTGTAGATGTTTTGTGTGTTTTGTGTGTTTTGTAGTGTTTTGTGTGTTTTGTAGATGTTTTGTGATGTTTTGTGTTTTGGATATTTTGTAGATGTTTTGTAGATGTTTTGTAGATGTTTTGTGTGTTTTGTGGATGTGTTTTGTGTGTTTTGTAGATGTTTTGTGTGTTTTGTAGATGTTTTGTGTGTTTTTGTGTGTGTTTTGGATGTTTTGTAGATGTTTTGTAGATGTTTTGTGTGTTTTGTAGATGTTTTGTGTGTTTTGTAGATGTTTTGTGTGTTTTGTGATGTTTTGTGTGTTTTGTAGATGTTTTTTTTTGGATGTTTTGTGATGTTTTTGTGATGTTTTTGTGTGTTTTGTGTATGTTTTGTGTGTTTTGTAGATGTTTTGTGTATGTTTTGTAGATGTTTTGTAGATGTTTTGTGTGTTTTGTAGATGTTTTTTGGATGTTTTGTGTATGTTTTTGTAGATGTTTTGTGTGTTTTGTAGATGTTTTGTAGATGTTTTGTGTGTTTTGTGGATGTTTTGTAGATGTTTTGTGTTTTGTAGATGTTTTGTGGATGTTTTGTGTGATGTTTTGTGTGTTTTGTGATGTTTTGTAGATGTTTTGTGTGTTTTGTGGATGTTTTGTAGATGTTTTGTGTGTTTTGTAGATGTTTTTTGGATGTTTTGTGTGTGTTTTGTAGATGTTTTGTAGATGTTTTGTGGATGTTTTGTGGATGTTTTGTAGATGTTTTGTGTGTTTTGTAGATGTTTTGTGGATGTTTTGTGGATGTTTTGTGTGTTTTGTGGATGTTTTGTAGATGTTTTGTAGATGTTTTGTAGATGTTTTGTGTGTTTTGTAGATGTTTTTTGGATGTTTTGTGGATGTTTTGTAGATGTTTTGTGTGTTTTGTGTGTTTGACTGTGACCTGCTGGGCCA
Organism: Boleophthalmus pectinirostris; assembly: GCF_026225935.1. NCBI lineage: Eukaryota > Metazoa > Chordata > Actinopteri > Gobiiformes > Gobiidae > Boleophthalmus > Boleophthalmus pectinirostris. The sequence continues at coordinate 2,290,621 of NW_026571404.1, read as the reverse complement.
TGGCCTTGATCCTCCAGTACTCGGCCTCAGCGGACGGAGAGTGAGACGGAGCGGCCACCTTCACCTCACAGGCGTCTGCGCTGGAGCTGTCTGCACTGCTGTGGAAACACGCCAGCAGGTTCTGCAAGCACAACACACACACAACACACAACATCAAAAACAACACAGAATACAGTTAACGGGATAATGAGGTTAATGCCATACTGTGGAAATCCAGGAAATGCAATAACATCTCCATGGAGACAAACATCAGACCAGTGGTGACGTACAGTTTTGTTATTTAAGTAAAAGTTCAGATACAAAGACAAAAAGTGACTAGTAAAAGTATCACAGGAAAAAATCTATTGAAGTAAAAGTACTAAAGTACCGTATTTTTCAGACTATAAGGTGCACTTAAAATCCTTTAATTTTCTCAAAAATCAACAGCACGCCTTATGTTTTAATTCTGTCGTACTAAAACATTATGGCAGATTTTTGAGCGTCATGTGCCACATAAAATCGGTTTGAGGTCAGTAAACACAATCAGAATGAATTAATTAGGGATGTAACGATATGCAAATCTTATAATGCAATATTTATGTTGATATTTTGAAGAGGCTGATATAATTGTATATGGGACACTTTTCCATCCATCCATTTTCTTCCGCTTATCCTGGGTCGGGTCGCGGGGGCAACAGTCTGAGAAGGGTCTCTTAGACTTCCCTCTCCACACACACTTCCTCCAGCTCTTCTGGGGGAACCTCGAGGTGTTCCCAGGCCAGTCCAGAGACATAGTCCCTCCAGTGTGTCCTGGGTCTTCCCCGGGGCCTCCTCCTGGTGGGACATGAACACCTCCTGAGGGAGACGTCCAGGAGGCATCCGGAACAGATGCCCGAGTCACCTCAACTGGCTCCTCTCCACGTGGAGGAGCAGCGGCTCTACTCCGAGCTCCTCCCGTGTGACTGAGCTCCTCACCCTGTCTCTAAGGGAGCACCCAGACACCCTGCGGAGGAAACTCATTTCGAGCACTTGTATCTGCGATCTCGTCCTTTTGGTCATTACCCACACACTTTTTTACTTTTAAAATACTTTGACAAGATTTTGGTGTGAATTATTACTGTAAAAACCCCAAGAATTCAAGTAGAAAACATATTTCTTCATGTTGTCTGCGCTGAAATGAATCATGGGAAATGTAGTTCCAGATGTTCATAAACTGTTGCTGCTATAAAATCTGCATTTAAGCAAAGAAACTTGTGATTCGATATATTGTGACAGCCCACGATATTATTGTGAGACTTTATGATATCATGATATTTTGGTTATTGCTACATCCCTAGAATTAATACATAAGGCGCACTGTCGATTTTTGAGAAAATTAAAGGATTTTAAGTGCAACTTATAGTCCAAAAAATACAGTCCTCGTTATCTTCCACTGCAGCAGGTGAATGACCCCAACCACAAAACGACAGAGTGCATCTTTGTACTCTGTGTACTTTTTACACAACACAAAACGCGTTACTTAACTCCATCAGAGGATTAAAAGACGCATTAAGGCTGACATGAAAAGTCTATATGAAATCTGACGCAGCTTTAGTGTGAGTTTGTGTTAATGCGGACGGAGCTGCGGTCCCACGAGTTTAGAGGCGGCAGATGTAATGTTTGTTCAGACTGAGGTCAAACTGAGCTACAGAACAAAGACAAACTGTTTCTAATCTAAGAGGATTATTCTGAGCACAAAAACATGACACAACACACCTGAGGGATCGTCGCATTTATAAAACTCATCGTGAAACTAAAAACAAACTCACTCACTGCTCTTTTCTCTCTGAGCACAGAAGCTTTTGTCTCATCCGGCGGATTTAAATCAGACTTATTCTGCAAAATGGATTTCTCAGATCTTTCTCCATGTTCTAGTTTCTTCTGTCATAAAAGGTAAACGCACATCACGTAGAAAACTGCAGACTCACTCCCAAACTTCTCTTTTAGATTAGTGTAGTTTAGTTTATTTGTTTATTTATCAGACACAATGCACATAAAAACACTGAGCCACACAAAGAAGTTATATAATTGTAGGAGGTTACAGCAGAATTGCTCATTTCCACCTTCAGACGATGGACAGGTCGGTGTCAGAAATGGGGCAGATGCCAATAAAGTTTTAAAAGGAGTTTCGTAACAGCCGCTTTTATACTTTGTGATCTATTTCTCTATCAATTTTAGTACGTTGTCTTGAAAAAAACATGTATTTTTTACATATTTATTATTTATTGTGATCTTAGCCAAGTGTGATGGATGGATAATTTAATTAATTGTGCCCTTCTGTACTAGACTGATTCATCAGACAGTTTCACTTCATGGAAACCGTGTGACCTCGCTGCATTAGGATTCGTTCGCTCGACAGTAGGCGGGTATGTTTTTTAACCAATCGCTGCTGTTTGGTCGTGATGTATGTAATGCTCCGCTAACGGGTCTGACTGTTATATGAAGATTTTCCCAAATCCCGTAGGAAGAAGAACAATAACGTCTTTCCCCTTGATAAAATTCACCAAACATTCTCTTTGTTCCGGCTTTAAATCCTTGATCTCAGGAATTGTTGACAACACAGAATGTCTGTCTCTTCTCTGATTGGCCGGTGCACGGTCTACAACTTCCGGGGTTCTTGCAAACAGTCTAGTGCAGGGGTGTCAAACTCATGTCATATAAACCCCAAAATAACAATAAGTTCAAATATTTGTGCAGAGAAACACAAATCTATTACAGAATTTTTTTTAAATTGATGAACTCTTTCTTTTACAAAATATTATAATATTATGAACAACCTGAAACTTTAAGAAAAATACAATTTCAACACAATGTTTTAAAAATAACCTGTATGTAAATAGGAATAAGTAAATTTTTGTAGTAAAATCCTGCACTCGGCTCCACTTTTCTCATGTTGGACATTTTTCTGATGAGGGTGTCACGGTCAACAGTCAAAACGATCGTCCTTTAAGAGCGTTTGGAAAGAGACAAGTCTTCATTTGTGCTTGTGCTGCTCTGGTGGGAGGGGCCACGTACAGAGACGCTGGAGACGCTGCTGTGATAAACACCACAGAAAATTAACAAGATTTTAATAGAAAATATCATTCAAATATTTTAGTAGAAAACTCAGCCGAGGGCCAGATTAAAGGTCTTGGAGGGCCGGATCTGGCCCCCGGGCCGTATGTTTGACACCCCTGATCTAGAGTATTCTGATTCCTGTTAACGGGTCGGGCGAGGTGTGGATTTAACTTTGATATAATCTCGGGTTAACGGGCGAGTGTGTGGTGCTGGAGCCGTGCAGGACTCTGCCTGAGTAAACAGAGTCACCTGAAGAAGAACTCGGCGTAAATCTGCAGGTTTGTGAGTTAAATGTTTGTGAATGAAACAAAACTCGACTCCCGCTCTGTTTGTGACGAGGAAACAACATTAGATCAGATCAGAGCACAGTGTCATTCGGGCTCTTTAACCTGTTTCCATTTGTTCCACATTGGAACAGAGCGAGTGAGTTTGGGCCTGATCCCGCGGCGCCGCTCTGATCTGGGACGGCGGCTTACGGCGGCGTTAGCGTTACCATGTTGACCGCATTAAGGGGCTTTGGCTGGACATCTGTCCCACACGCCGCCGGCTCACGCGGGGCAGGATTAGGAGGTCCGGGGCTCTGTGCCTCTGGACACCGCGCCGGGCTCATCACAGTGCACTGCTCTGCGTTTGGACTGGTGGGGGCGCTCTACAGGCCTTTTACAACCACAAGTCTGAGCTTGACTTGAGCGCTTTTGGGCATTGTGTCCTCGGGCAAGACACTTTAGACAAGCCGAGATGTGGTCAGAAAGTACGAAGGAGATTGAGCATCACAGAACGTAAAAGCACCAGAGTTTGAGGAGAATTGTAAAGAGACAGTACCATAGATTTTTGGGATATTTTTGAGGCACAAAATCAATAATGTTGAATTTTCGTCTATTTTCATACATAAATCACACCGGATTATAAGAAGTGTTGGGAAGGTTACTTTTAAAATGTAATCCCCTACAGATTACAGATTACACACCCCAAAATGTAGTTTGTAACAGAATCCATTAAATTACTTAAAGTGAATAATGTAATCTGAATACTTTGGATTACTTGATATTGTCATGTTTTTTAAAACTACATGAATGTACCAACCACATCCTGAAAATTCATGTTTATTCTCTTCAAATTGGCCCTGGTTTAGTCCTGGTTTAGTCCTGGTTTAGTCCAGGTTTAGTCCAGGTTTAGTCCTGGTTTAGTCCTGGTCCTGGTTTAGACCTGGTTTAGACCTGGTTTTAGTCCTGGTTTAGTCCAGGTTTTTTTTTTTTTATTTCCTATGAGGACGACTCAAATATACATGGAGTAATAATGTGTTTAATGCAGCTTTGACACATTTGTTTATGTTTCACAGAAACAAAACTTAAAACCACATGACTCATTTGCATAAAGTATGAGCTCTGATAAAAACAGCTGCTGTGGTTCAGCTTCTGTCAGACTAAAGGACACGACTCAGTGGAATATGAGTGTTCTCTCTGTGACGACGGCAACAAGGCGGCGGTGACAGTGTGCGCTGAGTTGACGCAGAATTTCGCCCTTTACTCCGCGAGGCTCCTGACTTCAGTCGCCGTAATGCTCCGACAATCATTCCAGTGGTGCGGCTTCGTAGTTTACCAAAGTCGTACGTAAACACTGACAGATTTTTGAATACGGCTTCATAGTTTACCAAAGTCGTACTTAAACACTCTGACAGATTTTTAAGCATCGTGCACCACACCAAATCGGTTCGAGGTCAGTCAGCACAACCAGAATGAATACAGACGCTGCAACGAATTATAAGGCGCACTGTCGATTTATCGAAAAAAAATTTAAGTTATCACGTGACCGAGACAAGAGTGAGTCACAAACAGAAGTAATGGATTTCATTTTAAATTTTTCAAAATAAAACACTGTTCAGACTTGGATAATGAATAAAATGCAAGTTATTCATTCAGCCTGTGATTTTACCTTGACCGGCTCCAGTGTGGCAGAGAAGGCGTCCTGCAGGGCACAGCACGCCAGACGCCACATCTCCTCGGTGAAGACGGGGCCCACGGTCACCAGCACGTACCTGACACACACACACACACACACACACACACACACACAGAGTCACACACAGAGTCACACACAGAGTCACACACACAACACAATCAGTCTTACAGTTCTACTACAACATTTGAACATGATTTAGTTTAAGCATCTGACACAAATCGAATGTTAAAGACTGTTTGTGCGTGTTAGTATATACCGTAAAATACCAAATAATATCCGGGGCGTTTATTTGTTTCTGTCACTTAACAGACCAGGCTTTTATTTGAGACCAGGCGGCAATTTGGGGAAGGCGATTAATTCCTTTGTCACGAAAATCTTGCTCAACAAAACTGGGAAAATATGATACTCGAATTCTTTGAACCAGTCTGACGATAATTTACAAGGGCACGATTCCAGCAGCTTCGTCCTCTGTCCTTCCTCGCCCCTTCGCCACGACTTTCCTCTTACGCCTCAGCAGCTACGATCGCATCGCTGCTTCCTCCCAAACGACAAACTGAAGTCATTTTACCAAAACTCCTAAAAACTGCTTCCATTTCCCGCTGTGTTGCTCCATCTTTCTTTTTTACGTCACTTTGAAATTTTCCGGGATTTCACAGCAACGTCGTCTGTTCCTCCACTTATTTCAGTGAAGCTGAGTCTGATCGGATGCAGCAGAGAATGAAGCCCATCCACTTAGTCACACGACCAGACTGGTGTGGGCAGGACTGACCTGAAGTCAAACTGCTCCTGTCGCTGTAAACATCAGACTCTCTGTTTGTCGCTGTACGAATCATCACAACTTGGTTAAATAAAAAACAAAAAACGGGAAATGGGAGTTTGCATCCTCCTCCTGCACACGGCATTAAAAGTGGACTCGGCGGTTACCGTATTTTCCGCACTATTAGTCGCTCTGGATTATGCGGCGCACTGTCATTAAATGGTCTATTTTTGAACTTTTTTCACAAATAAACGTGGGACTTTAAAGGAAACCCAACAGTGTGATGGGTGAGTGGTTTTGTTTGTTTGTTCGTTCACTGTGACTCTGGGCTTTGTTCAGTTGTGGCGCGTAGGGAGTAGTGTCTGTCGCTGGATTGTCGGTGTGTTCGCAGTGACTCAGTTGTTCAGTCGTGTCTAGAAGCGGCTCGTCGCGCTCGTGGCTTTTTCGGTTCGTTCCTCCGTTCCGTTCCTCACATTTTTAGCTCTTTTTATTGTTTTGTAAACGCTATAATCACCTGCAACAACAGATTAACATGTTTTATAAGTTTCGGTTTTGCTGCTAAGTCACTCCCCCTTCAGAGCGCCATCACAACACCATCAGCGCGCGTCCCTCTAACGAAACTACTGCGGTTTTCTGTCACGTTTTTGTATTATTCACGGAGAATTTTCCCGTTTACTGTCGTATTTATGGAGAAATCTCGTACAGAGAGATCACTAGATTACTCAAACATGCGTGGATGTCTCTAAAACCTCTTGAGACATGTTTTTTTTAGACGATGGAACATTAAAACATGGGAGAAAGCTCCAAAAACACCCCGTCTTTAAGCACAGTTCTCCATTCATCTCGACAGAAATTCTAATCTTGGTAAACGGAATTTCAGTTTTGTCCATCGTTATCGGTCATTTTTTACATTTTAAAACTTTCGTGTAGGGAGGGTGTGTCTGGGACCAACGGATTGTCGGCGTGTTCGCAGTGACTCAGTTGTTCAGTCGTGTCTAGAAGCGGCACATTGCGCTCGTGGCTTTTTCGGTTCGTTCCTCCGTTCCGTTCCTCGTCGGCGTGGAGTGATGAGTGTGTGTGTGTGTGTGTGTGTCACTGTGCGGTCGCTGTCTGCTCCGTGTGTGTTTGTAGTTTACTGAAGTCGTGCTGGGACGCCCGAGTGGATTCGTGTGTGGGGCGCTCTGGATTGTGGCGCACGGTCGTTTTTTGATGGGGTTGAAGGATTAAGAGCGCGTCTAATAGCCTGGAAAATACGGTACTTCAGTGGGTTTGGTCACAGTCGGTCGGCGAGTCCAGAGTCGGGAACTACACCGGAAGTCGTCATCGCATGTTTCCAAACGTTTTCTTGGTTTGTGACTGAACCGTGAACAGAGCCTGTTGGATAAAAGTCTTAAGAACCAAAAAAAAACATTTCTAACATGAATAAACGGGCCGTCATGTCCAGTGTTTTTGTAATGAAGTACACATCGGCATTATAATTGTTCTGTCTTCATCATGTTTATCTTGTATCTTGGAGCACAGAAGCGGCACGTTGCGCTCGTCGCTTTTTCGGTTCGTTCCTCCGTTCCGTTCGTCGTCGGCCTGGAGTGATGAGTGTGTGTGTGGGTGTGTTTCGTTGTGCGGTCGCTGTCTGCTCCGTGTGTGTTTGTAGTTTACTGAAGTCGTGCTGGGCCCGAGTGGATTCGTGTATGGGGCGCGCGGTCATTTTTTTATGGGGTTAGAGGCTGAAGAGCGCGACCTAGAGCCCGGAAAAATACGGTAATTGAAAACTGGCTATTATTTGGTATTTTACGGTACGTGTGTGTGTGTGTGTGTGTGGTGTGTGTGTGTGTGTGTGTGTGTGCGCAGTACCTGATGCAGGAGCAGCCCACTCTGGAGATGGGCTCTGCAGGCTCAGACACACACGACACCAGCAGCTTAAACAACTCCTTCAGCATCAGGTTTATCAGAGACTCATACCCCATATCTGGAAAAAAAAATACACACACAATATATAAACAATACACACACACACACACACAAGACACACACATAAGACTCATAACACACATCTACAAATTTCACTTTTAGAGACTCAAACATCACCAGAACAAAGGCGTTTTTCAGTCACAAAAAGGACATTTGTGCAGCTGAAATTAATTTAACCCACACGTTTAATACGGCAACTTTGAGTCTTGACAAAAATGTTCTGTTTGGTTCACACTTTCAAAAACAGTGAATCTCTAATACAGGTGTCACTGAAATGACGACATGCGTTTCCACAGTGACAAGCAGACGTCAAACACTCCGGAAATGTTCCATAGTGCCCCTTTAAGCAGCCTAAAGTACATAAACACACACACACACAAGCATGAACACGTTAGTCCCACCGGAGTGAATGAAGCTGTGCACGTGCTCCACCACCAGCTCGCAGCACAGCCCGATGGCGTGCTTGAAGTTGGCCGCCGCCATGTCCCAGTAGGCGTGGTCACCGTGGCTCCGCTGTAACCATAGCGACATGACGGGAAGCAGCAGCTGGATGACGGAGAAGATGGCGAAGCCCGGACCTGAGGACAAGAGGAAGGACTGAAGAAGGAAGATCAGAACGGACGTGATGAACAAAGAAACTGAGCACGTGAGTCGACGGGGAGAAGAGGTACTCGATTACATTTGTCTGAGTCACATTTTAAAGACGTTGCACTTGTTGGAGTAGTTTTATCAAACCATACTTTTACTTTTTACTCAGTCTACAAATGACAAAAGTTTGAGTATGACTTTCAAATTTAATTTCTAGAATAAAGGGTGTAAGAAAAAATCGATTCAGTGACAGATCGTGATACTTCACTGCACAATTCTCGAATTGATTCAAATGGATCCGAATCGATTTTTAAAATTATATTTTTCACAAAAAATCATTTGTTACATTTGTTTTTAATGATTTTAATGAATGATGATTAAAAAAATACATAAATTATATTTGTTTTAGGTGTAGTTGAATATTATTAGAAGAAATTACTGATAAATCACAATATATCATCCATTGTTTTAGTACTGGGATATATCATGATATCGAATCGTGACGTATCAGAAGTATCATATCATCAGACTCAGCCCTACCTGGAATACACCAGGATCTGTGTTTTAGTCACTGCTTTGTCTGTAAAAATACTTTATATTTAAATGCCTCATCATAGGCACGGTGGCTGAGTATCTAACACTCATGCCTCACAGCAAGAAGGTTCCGGGTTCGATCCCCGAGTCGCCCGGGCCTTTCTGTGTGGCGTTTGCATGTTTCTCCCCGTGTCCGAATGTGTTTCCCCCATCACCCCAAAACATGCTCCAGGTCTCCAGGAAGAACAGTTTAGGTTCATGTCAAAATTGACATAAATAAAGATGATACATTCACACAGTTGTTCTTACAATAACTAACGTGTAGTTTCCTCTACTGGAGTAATATTATACTGAAGTAACTGTACTTTTACTTAAGGTGAATTTATGTTTGCTCCTCCACACCTGCCGGAGAGAAACCAGTTCAAACAAACCTTAAAATAGTGTCTGAAGCGAGTGTGTCTGAAGCGAGTGTGTCTGAAGCGGGCGTGTGTCTGAAGCGGTGTGTGTCTGAAGCGGGTGTGTGTCTGAAGCGGGTGCGTCTGAAGCGGGCGTGTGTCTGAAGCGAGTGTGTGTCTGAAGCGGGTGTGTCTGAAGCGGGTGCGTCTGAAGCGGGCGTGTGTCTGAAGCGAGTGTGTCTGAAGCGGGTGTGTCTGAAGCGGGTGCGTCTGAAGCGGGCGTGTGTCTGAAGCGAGTGCGTCTGAAGCAGGTGTGTCTGAAGCAGGTGCGTCTGAAGCGAGTGTGTCTGAAATGGTGTGTGTCTGAAGCGAGTGCGTCTGAAGCGAGTGCGTCTGAAGCGAGTGCGTCTGAAGCGAGTGTGTCTGAAGTGGTGTGTGTCTGAAGCGAGTGCGTCTGAAGCGAGTGTGTCTGAAGTGGTGTGTGTCTGAAGCGAGTGCGTCTGAAGCGAGTGCGTCTGAAGCGAGTGCGTCTGAAGCGAGTGCGTCTGAAGCGAGTGCGTCTGAAGCGAGTGCGTCTGAAGCGAGCGTGTCTGAAGCGGGCGCGCGTCTGAAGCGGGCGCGCGTCTGAAGCGGGCGTTACCTGGCACGTGGGTGAGCTCTCGGAGCAGGGTGAAGAGCAGCTCGAGGGTGGGGGGCTGGTGTTGCCGGGGGCAGGTGGACACGGCGGCCGTCAGCTGCTCCAGGAGGAGGATCCACACCTGGATCAGGCCTGAGGAGGACACGGGACGGTCAGATGTTTCACACGCAGGTTTCAAAGATCAACACGGAGCAGATACCAGTGTCATCGTCGAACTCCTGCAGCACACAGTCCACGCCGTCCTCGCTGCTGACCGAGCGCGCCTGCCCCCTCATGGGCAGACTGGCCAAACGAGCGCCCAGGAACACCGGCTTAGAGGGCATCTTGTAGATCTTTGACAACAGCTGCTCACACAAACAGGAAACACCTTATAAATACACCTGCTCGCCTCTCCACAGACCTTTACTTCAGCCTGGTGAAGACAAGGAGACAAGGAGAAAAGGAGACAAGGAGACAAGGAGACAAGCAGGAAGAAGAACCTCCACCAGAAAAGGAGAGCACCTTAAAGGGACAGTCCGGAAATTTGGACATAGGACCTCAACTTTTGCACCTTATATGGACTGAACCAGGACTGAACCAGGTCTAAACCAGGACTAAACCAGGACTGAACCAGGACTAAACCAGGACTGAACCAGGACTAAACCAGGTCTAAACCAGGACTAAACCAGGACTGAACCAGAGCTGAACCAGGTCTAAACCAGGTCTAAACCAGGTCTAAACCAGGAAAACCAGGTCTAAACCAGGACTAAACCAGGACTAAACCAGGACTAAACCAGGTCTAAACCAGGTCTAAACCAGGACTAAACCAGGACTAAACCAGGACTGAACCAGGACTGAACCAGGACTAAACCAGGACTAAACCAGGACTGAACCAGGACTGAACCAGGACTAAACCAGGACTAAACCAGGACTAAACCAGAGCTGAACCAGGTCTAAACCAGGTCTAAACCAGGTCTAAACCAGGACTAAACCAGGTCTAAACCAGGTCTAAACCAGGACTAAACCAGGACTGAACCAGGACTGAACCAGGACTAAACCAGGACTAAACCAGGACTGAACCAGGACTGAACCAGGACTAAACCAGGACTAAACCAGGACTAAACCAGAGCTGAACCAGGTCTAAACCAGGACTAAACCAGGACTAAACCAGGACTGAACCAGAGCTGAACCAGGTCTAAACCAGGTCTAAACCAGGACTGAACCAGAACTGAACCAGGACTAAACCAGAGCTGAACCAGGACTAAACCAGGACTGAACCAGGACTGAACCAGAGCTGAACCAGAGCTGAACCAGGTCTAAACCAGGTCTAAACCAGGACTGAACCAGAGCTGAACCAGGTCTAAACCAGGTCTAAACCAGGTCTAAACCAGGACTAAACCAGGACTGAACCAGGACTGAACCAGGACTAAACCAGGACTAAACCAGGACTGAACCAGGACTGAACCAGGACTAAACCAGGACTAAACCAGGACTAAACCAGAGCTGAACCAGGTCTAAACCAGGACTAAACCAGGACTAACCAGGACTAAACCAGGACTGAACCAGAGCTGAACCAGGTCTAAACCAGGACTGAACCAAAACTGAACCAGGACTAAACCAGGACTAAACCAGAGCTGAACCAGGTCTAAACCAGGACTAAACCAGGACTAAACCAGGACTAAACCAGGACTGAACCAGAGCTGAACCAGGTCTAAACCAGGTCTAAACCAGGTCTAAACCAGGACTAAACCAGGACTGAACCAAAACTGAACCAGGACTAAACCAGAGCTGAACCAGGTCTAAACCAGGACTAAACCAGGACTAAACCAGGACTAAACCAGGACTAAACCAGGACTAAACCAGGACTAAACCAGAGCTGAACCAGGATTAAACCAGAACTGAACCATGTCTAAACCAGGTCTAAATCAGGTCTAAACCAGGTCTAAAACCAGGACCAAACCAGGACTAATGTGAGTCTAGTTCCGCCCCTGAGAGAACCGAGCCTGTGGGGCAGGGCGTCTCCAAGGCGCGATCGAGCGTCGGCTGCTCTTCGCCCCGTGGAGCGTGGAGTTCTGTGTCGGTCCTTTCACCCACGGTCACCCGACGGTCTACGTGGGCGCACCTTCGGCGTTTCACCGCTGCTGATATCGCCGTGATTTTAGCAAATTTGTATGAAGAAAAACGAAAAACCCACCAGTCTAATCCAGGTTAAAAAAGACCAAAAAATTGTAACACGCATTGCTCACATTTAGGCCTGTAAAGATAATCAATAAATCAATTAATCGTACGATAACTTTTAACAAGCTCGATAACTTTTCCGGCTGCGATAAATTCTATTTGCAGCTTGTTTGTTTTCCTCGCTCTCAAAGAGGGTGAATGTTAGAATGTTAGTTATCGCTCTCTGACTCCTCTCGTTTAACAGTCACATGCGTCAAATGTTGCGAGCGAAATGCAAACGACGAGAAGAAATGTCTCAAACCCCAACAGCCGATAAACCCAAACCCGATCGAGCGGCACTACTAGCCCCTGGGAGAACCCGAATTCCACTGAAATCCCACAAGACACCGACACGACACCAGACAGGACAGAGGTTCCCTCATAGAGAAACAGGATCCTGTGTCACGGGTTCATACGAACATTTAAATGACCAAAATGACGAGGCCACAGCAGCAGCCACAGAGAGAGAGGCCACTATATTTCAATGTAAATCAACGACTAAAATCACTTTTAAGGGCAGTTTTGTTACAGAGACTTAATAATCCATTTTATTTATTGTTTTGGTTGTGTTTGGTTCAACAGTGGTTTATTCAAGTGTATTTTTGTGAACAAGACACATTAGACTAGTCCTGTGTTAACAAGTCTTTTTTATTTAGACCTGTTGTTTTTGTTTGTCTTACACTTCCTGTGTTAAATCGTCTTTAGAAAGTCAAGTTTATTGATCTTTGAAAGGGTGTATTTGCCTTTTTATTTCATGGTCACTATAATCAAATTGGTTTCAAACTGTCAAATATATCGCAATAAATTCTTGGTCAATTAATCGTCCAGCAAAATCTGTTATCGTCACAGGCCTACTCACATTTGTACCGAGTAAAATATTACTATTTTTTTCCTTGTAACGCCACATTACTGCGTTACTCCCAACACTGTTCACTCCACACGCTGAGGTGGTGAGCTTCTACTGTAGCCACAGCTGCACAAATCCCTCACCACATTCACATCAGACGAACTGTGTGACGTGTGAAGGACACAGAGAAAACCTACAGAGCTGCACATGTTATAAAATCAAATCCGTTTGGCCGATACCTGTGAACATTTGTGCAGATAATCCAGAGCTGGGAGGCACAGGTCTGTGGAGCTGTGTCCAGACGGGTTCACACAGTCTCCGATCTCCTTGTAGTCCACCTCTCCTGCACACAGCACACACACACGTCACACACACGTCACACACACGTCACACACACACACACACAGAAAGGGTGACTGATGTCGAAGTAAAAGGGGGCGGGGCAAACCTAGTCCTTTGACAAACTTCATCAGACACATGATGTAATCCGTGGCGGCGTTGGCGAACACCTGGATGTTGTCCGTGTTTATGAAGGCCTCAAACACGTCGAACACCGGAGCCTGGGATTTACCTGAGAGACACACAAGAGGAGGAGACGTGTGTGAGGGGCGGGGTCAGGGACAGTGAGGGGCGGGGGTCAGGTACAGTGAGGGGCGGGTCAGGGACAGTGAGGGACAGTGAGGGGCGGGTCAGGACAGTGAGGGGGGTCAGGTGACGGGACAGTGAGGGTGGGGTCAGGACAGTGAGGGGGGGGTCAGGGACAGTGAGGGGCGGGGTGAGGGGCGGGGTCAGGGGACAGTGAGGGGCGGGGTCAGGGCAGGGGTCAGGGACAGTGAGGGCGGGGTCAGGGACAGGGACAGTGAGGGGCGGGGTCAGGGACAGTGAGGGGGGGTCAGGGGAGGGGCAGGAGGGGTCAGGGACAGTGAGGGGAGGGGTCAGGGACAGGGACAGGAGGGGGGTCAGTGAGGGGCGGGTCAGGGACAGGGGTCAGGGACAGTGAGGGCGGGGTCAGGGACAGTGAGGGGCGGGGTCAGGGACAGTGAGGGGAGGGGTCAGGGACAGTGAGGGCGGGGTCAGGACAGTGAGGGGTCAGGGGGAGGGGTCAGGACAGTGAGGGGGACAGTGAGGGAGGGGCAGTGAGGGGCGGGGTCAGGACAGTAGGGAGGGGTCAGGAACAGTGAGGGGAGGGAGGTACAGTGAGGGTCAGGGACAGTCAGGGGCGGGGTCAGATGATTGATACTTAGGGACAAATTTATCTGGTAAATGTTCCAGGTGATCCAAAGTGAACATATGAAGAACAGTTTTATGACGTTATCAAATTACCGTATTTTCCGCACTATAAGGCGCACTGTCATTGAATGGTTTATTTTCAAACTTCACATATATATCGCACCGGACTATAAGACGCATTAAATGAAACACAACAGTTCGATAAGTCAGTCAAACTTTATTTAAGGCGTTCACAATAACTCTCAACTTTGTTCAATTGTAACGCGTAAAAAAAATCCTGTCTGAGACGCTAAATTGTTCACGTATTCAAGTCATAATAGTTGAAACAGTTGGGTGATTCCGGCGTCCACACGTCCACATCCCTCTGTCATGATCCGAGTCAGTGTGGTTCCTGTTCCCTGGAGTTCAGTTCAGTGATGATTCAGGTTTTGGTGAAAGCTCGGACCACAGTTGACCTTGATCCTCAGTCCGGGCGTCCACGATCTGTCGGCAGATCGTGGCGTAAGTGGCTCGGCGCTGTCTCCCTGTGTCTCTGTCTCTCTGTCTTGGTGAATGTGTGTTCTCCTTCTCTCGTCCACTGCTCCCACGCAGCTAAACGCACTTTCACTTTAGAACAGCCTTGAGTTTAAAGTGGGCGTTGTGAGCGTGTCTCTTGACAGGTGCATTTTGATATTAAAAGGAATCACAGTCTGTTTTACACCTGATGCTCCTGACTACAGGAGCCAGAACGCTGCAAGTGGAGCGGCTTTGTACTTCACTAAAGTCGTACTAAGACGCCCCAATAAATTCATTCATAAGGCGCTCTGGATTATCAGCCGCACACTCGTTTTTGGATGAAATTAAAGACTTAAGTGCGCACTATAGTGCAGAAAATACGGTAATTTAAGCAGCTGTTGGTTTAATTTGTGGGTTTATTTTGTCTCTGTGGGGAGTCCAGCCCTTATGCGTCTTACCCATGGAGTACTCCCCCTGCAGGTAGTCTTTGGTATCGCTCTTGCTGCTGTGGACCGTCCTCAGAGCGCTGAACAGAGGCCTCCAGCCCGACAGGATCTGAGGAGAACACATCTCCACCAGCTCCCCGATGGAGGTCACCACCTGCACCACAACACACGGGGTCACCTGTCATCGACCTGTCTGTACGCACCTGTCTGTGAGCCCCTGTCTGCCCCCCGGTGCCCTCCCCTGGCCTCACCTGGTCCTGCACGTCGTCGTCGCACAGCTCCAGTTGCATGATGTGCTCGAAGGGTCTGAACAGGGCCTCGTTGAAGTGGAAGTGCGGGAGCTCGGCCCAGCTGCTCAGGACCTCGGTGAGGACGTCGTGGAGGAAGGACACGGCCTTCTGGGACACGTGACGCTCCGAGTGACACGCCGCCTGCAGGGAGACACACTCATAAACAAACTCCTGCAAACTACGTACTCCACTACTTTATATAAGGGTCCAGTCAAGTGGTAACGGAGGGAAACAGGGGCAGATTTTTGACATTCAAATGTCTCTTATTCAGAAACTAGAGGAACTATTGAAATAAGTAAAGTATCAGAATGTAGGAAAGAGTTACACTCCAACAGGGTCAAGTTAAACCTGTGAGATTCTTTCAAGTCGTTGACAAAAAATTAAAAACTCATGTCGGTAACGGAGGGAATGAAATATGCAGCACTTTTTGGGCAATAAATCCAAACAGTGATAACTCTTGGTTCTCACTTACATATCCTTAACAAACTGGTTTGAATATTTGCTTCATATAGTTTTCTACCATATGGTACAAGATTAGGTTGAAAAACCTCTGACTTTTTGACTCATGAGATTTTTTATTAAGAAAGGTCATGGTAACGGAGGGAAAAGTAATTTATTTGTGAAAAAAGTTTGAAAATAGACCATTTAATGACAGTGTGCCTTATAATCCAGAGCGACTAATAGTGTGGAAAATACGGTACTTTATAGGCGAGTTTCAGCTGACGTCATTGTTATTAAAAACCCGCGTTGCTGCTGGGAAATATTTTGGTCGGAGGCAAGAAACACGGTAGCGTCAAACACAGTGCGTAACCTTGCGTATTTCTCCCTGATAATGGTAAATTCCTGCTGCATTATCGGACGCACAAATAGAAGCACGGAAGAAGGAAAATGTCTTTTTCGTATTCTGAGTGAAAAGAACCACTAACGGTGAATTAAACGACTTTCAAACATCCACAGAGCAAACGTAGAAGATCCTAACAAACCGTGGACTCAACAAGTTCAACAACACATCCAGACTCTTGGAGGTTTTCATCTTTTCTGCTGTGAATGGCCCAGGAGTTTCCACCAAGTCATTGTGGATGTCGCCCAAGTGAATATTTGTCCAGGGAGTTGGAGATTCTGACCAGAAATTTGGTTTGGTCCAGACTCTGTCGGGGTTGAAAAGGGTGATTTGTCGTCCGTCGATGTTTATGACCAATTTCTGGTCAAATGGTCTTGGGTCCTCTGCCGTTAGAGTGGATAAATAACCGGGATCAATACCCTTTACGTGTTTTCTCGCTCCATCCGTCATGTTGAATTAGTGTTTCTTGCCGCCGACCAAAATAATTCCCAGCAGCAACGCACGCTTTTGTCAACAGTGAAACTCGCCTGTACTACACACGGTGCACAGAGCACAGGCAGTTCTCACCTCCACCAGATGAGGCGCTACCACACTCCAGGCCCT
>NW_026571404.1:2266260-2268760 GCF_026225935.1 Boleophthalmus pectinirostris | reverse complement strand
TGTGTGTGTGTGTGTGTGTGTGTGTGTGTCTGTGTGTGTGTGTTGTGTGTGTGTGTGTTGTGTGTTTGTGTGTGTGTGTCTGGTGTGTGTGTGTGTCTGTGTGTGTGTGTGTGTGTCTGTGTCTGTGTGTGTGTGTGTCTGGTTGTGTTGTGTGTGTGTGTCTGTGTGTGTGTCTGTGTGTGTCTGTGTGTGTGTGTGTGTGTGTCTGTGTGTGGTCTGTGTGTGTGTCTGTGTGTGTGTGTGTGTGTGTGTGTGTGTGTGTGTGTGTGTGTGTGTCTGTGTGTGTTGTGTGTGTGTTGTCTGTGTGTGTGTTGTGTGTGTGTGTGTTGTGTGTGTGTGTGTGTGTGTGTGTGTGTGTGTCTGTGTGTGGTGTGTGTGTCTGTGTGTGTGTGTCTGTGTGTGTCTGTGTGTGTGTGTGTGTGTGTGTGTCTGTGTGTCTGTGTGTGTGTGTCTGTGTGTGTGTGTCTGTGTGTGTGTGTGTCTGTGTCGTGGCAGTTTAGTTTAAATTTTTGGATTTTTTGAATTTTGTTTTTTTGGATTTTAGGATATTTCTTTCTTTGTTTTTAAAGAACTTTAACAGCAGTTCTGCATTTTGGGTCCTTCCTCTGTTTCTACGTGACAGTTACAGTGAAAAAAAAGTATTTAATTTAATAAACTTAAACATGAGGAGCCCAAGTGCACTGGTGCATCACAAAAAGAGCATGAAAACAATATCACAGATGCTCTTTAGGATTTGTGTAAAAACTCTCAGGTGTTCTGTAGCGCCCCCTGGTGGTGCCCCCGGTGGTGCCCCCCGGTGGTGCCCCCGTGGTGGTGCCCCCCGGTGGAGCCCCCTGGTGGTGCCCCCTGGTGGTGCCCCCCGGTGGTGCCCCCCCGGTGGTGCCCCCGGTGGTGCCCCCCTGGTGGTGCCCCCCGGTGGTGCCCCCCGGTGGTGCCCCCCGGTGGTGCCCCCTGCTGGAGCTGGAGTTGTACCTGAAGATGTGAGGCCAGCAGTCGTGGTTGTGGCTGCCCATCTCCAGACCCACGTTGAGGATGGCGTCCATACAGAGAACATGAGCCGTGTGCAGACGGACCCCGGGGCCCCGCATCTGCTCCAGCCTCTGCTCCACGCGCTGCTTCACTGAGAGACACACACACACAGAGACACACACACACACAGAGACACACACACACACACACACACACAGACACACACACACACACACACACACAGACACACACACACACACACACACAGAGACACACACACACACACACACACACACACACACACACACAGACACACACACAGGAGGGGTCTCAAACTGGGGTCCTGTACCACCACATGTCTCCTGAGCAGCCAGTCTCTTCCACCAGAGCCCGACGTAGAACAGGCGGCGCGGGACACGTTTTGAAAACTCACTGCTGGTGCAAGGAAACTAAATCTGAGTAAAGTAAAATATACAAATATGAATGTAAGAATATTATGGATAATTTGTGCTGGAGATTTTATTTGGCATTAATAAAAACATTTTAAACAGCAGACCGGTCCCCCGTTCTGTACATCGCGCAAGCTGCACCACTAAACCAGGACTAAACCAGGACTAAACCAGGACTAAACCAGGACTAAACCAGGACTAAACCAGGGACTAAACCAGGGACTAAACCAGGACTAAACCAGGGACTAAACCAGGACTAAACCAGGACTAAACCAGGGACTAAACCAGGACTAAATCCAGGTCTAAATCAGGTCTAAACCAGGTCTAAAACAGGAATAAACCAGAACTAAACCAGGACTAAACCAGGACTAAACCAGGGACTAAACCAGGGACTAAACCAGGGACTAAACCAGGACTAAACCAGGGACTAAACCAGGACTAAACCAGGACTAAACCAGGACTAAACCAGGACTAAACCAGGACTAAACCAGGGACTAAACCAGGGTCTAAACCAGGACTAAACCAGGACTAAACCAGGGACTAAACCAGGACTAAAACGAGGTCTAAACCAGGTCTAAACCAAGTCTAAAACCAGGTCTAAAACAGGAATAAACCAGAACTACACCAGGACTAAAACCAGGTATAAACCAGGTCTAAAACTAGGTCTAAAACAGGATTTAGCCATGCCGCGGGACCGCCAACCGTGCCTCCTCCCGTACGCAGCCTCCCCCACAACTTCCTCCAGTCCGCAAAATATTGTCTGATATAAAACCGGTCTGTAGCACAAAAAAGGTTGGGGACGACTGTTTCTTGCAGGAGCGGGATAAAATATCACAGATGCGGGCGGGAGCAGAACTGAAAATTGTGTCCCGTGCAGATCTCTACCTTCTACATTCTGTCTGAGCCCAGGAGAGTCTGGAACCGGACCACAGAACATGAAAATCCTCTGTCCTAAGTTGGGACGGTCCAACCACAGCCTCAAACTGTGTCTCTCAAACGCAGAAGACATCTGCAAAATCTCCCAAATTCTTGTAACATTAAAAACAAAATATATCATTTCTTTTACCTGAGATAAGTCATAG